>NC_069502.1:864572975-864840475 GCF_027579735.1 Bombina bombina | reverse complement strand
TAATAAGTGAATACAGAGCATCTTTAAATCCCTTTCATTAAAGGATTACTTTCTGTTATAATTTTTAAGCTAAACAACTAACATATTAAAGTTAATAAACATTAATTAAAACCTACTGACCTATATTTTATCCAAAACGAAGTTTCATAACGTTCTAAAAGTTATATTTTTTATTCGCCGATGATGTCACGTTATCCTGCCCACTATTTTCAGCACTGCGTGTTCAAAATACTTAAACCAATAACTTTGTGTTTAAAGCGCCATTTTGAAACCTAGGTATTGTAAACGGATTGGTACAGAGCAAAGGATACCCACGGAGTGGGTTTGGAAAACAATTAAATTTGCAGACAAGATTTCTGATATACGGTAGAGATATGTTAATGAAATGCTATTGATAAAAAGCGTATTTGGGGTAGTTAGTAACAGGCATAGAAAATATTTACTTACAGTGGCCCTTTAAAAATTATTGTTTTTTTCCAGGTGCAAAGAGAGACACACCACTTGTATAAGTGGTGTACTGTTTTACAGTTAATTGGCACTGATAGAATAACACCTGAATCCCTCAACACAAACATATGCTTCTCAATTAAACATTCTTTAATAAAATCCCAGTGTTTGCTGTCCCTTTACTCTAAGAACAATCTCCTCTTGTGACATTTCCCCCATAAATTCCCTGATGATAACAATTTTACCTCTATTATTAAGTTTTTTGCTACTTCATTATCAACTAGTTGTCAATGCAGATCCCATGCTACTGAAGTACAGTGAAGCAATCTACATAGGCTAACTACCTAGTCTCACCGTTTCCATGGGCTCTTTTGCACAGACCTGCCCCTGTCTAAGTCCTGCACACATCTCCTACTGCAGCATATTCTTGGAGACCGGCAATGTGCGCTCTATGACTCAGCGGCGTATCACCTACGGCACGTCTTAGGACTATGATCTACATACGGGTAACTACCTAGTCTCACCTTCTCCATGGGCTCATTACACAGACCTGCACCTTCATTAATAATTCAATAGCGCCGAGCGGTGGTGCAGCGGTAGTGTGAAAAGAGGGCTGAGTGAGAGCAAGAAAAGAAGAGGGCTGAGTGAGATCAGGAAAATAAGCTAGCGTACAACAAATCTTTACAATGCACACATCTTCTACTACATTGCATAATTCTTGGAGACCGGCAATGTGTGCTGTATGCCTCAGTGGCGTATCACCTACGGCACTATGATTTACATTCTGTGGGCTCATTACACAAACCTGCCCCTGCATTAGTGTACAACATGTGTAACCTCATCTTGCAAGTCACCGTGCTGTACACTGATGCAGGGGCAGGTCTGTGTAATGAGCCCACGGAATGTAAATCATAGTCCTAAGACGTGCTGTAGGTGATACGCCACTGAGGCATACAGCACACATTGCCGGTCTCCAAGAATTATGCGCTGCAGTAGGAGATGTGTGCATTGTAAAGATTTGTTGTGCGCTAGCTTTTCCTGCTCTCACTCAGCCCTCTTCTCACACTACCGCGGCACCACCGCTCAGCACTATTGAGTAACACAATAATAACAATAAAAATTAAAAAAGCTTTTACTCCTGCTTGCCCGCAGCAGGGCTAAAGGTAAAAAAAAAAAAACACATGCCCTGTGCCGAGAACTGACTTACCTCTCAGTCGCAGAAGCTGTTCTGTGGGGTAAAAGTAACAATAATGATATTGCATCTAAAAAAGTATCAATTTTGGAGCAGAGCAGCAATTAGCCAATAATTTCAAAGTACTGTCTACACTAAAGCACTGACCAGAAAAAATTCTCTGCTTAACAGACCTGGCTATTCTTTCTGCAGACAGGCTCCACTGTCTGCGATAATATCGCAGATTGCACTATGTTCTGCCTTGGGGACGAAGAAAAACATTCAAGCCAGGCTACATTTTGCAAAAACACATCTGAAGTCTCCCAAAAGCATGTGGGAAAAGGTGTTATGGTCTGATGAAACCAAGGTTGAACTCTTTGGCCATAATTACAAAAGATATGTTTGGAGCAAAAACAACACTGCACATCACCAAAAGAACACCATACCCACAGTGAAGCGTGGTGGTGGTAGCATCATGCTTTGGGGCTGTTTTTCTTCAGCTGGAACTGGGGCCTTAGTTAAGCTAGAGGGAATTATGAACAGTTCCAAATACCAGTTAATATTGGCTCAAAACCTTCAGGCTTCTGCAAGAAAGCTGAACATGAAGAGGAACTTCATCTTTCAGCTGACAACGACTCAAAGCATACATCCAAATCAACAAAGGAATGGCTTCACCAGAAGAAGATTAAAGTTTTGGAATGGCCCAGCCAGAGCCAGCCAGAGCCCAGACCTGAATCTGATTGAAAATCTGTGGGGTGAACTGAAGAGGGTTGTGCACAGGAGATGCCCTCGCAATCTGACAGATTTGGAGTGTTTTTGCAAAGAAGAGTGGGCAAATCTTGCCAAGTCAAAATGTGCTATGCTGATAGACTCACCCAAAAAGACAGTGCTGTAATAAAATCAAAAGGTGCTTCAACAAAGTATTAGTTATGCAACCATATTTTATTTTTATATTTTTTCTTCCCTCTACCTAAAACATTTCAGTTTGTTTTTCAATTGAGTTGTACAGTGAATAGGTCACATTAAAGGTGGAAAAAGTTCTGAAATAATTTATCTTTGTCTCATTTATTTACATCACAGAAACCTGACATTTTAATAGGGGTGTGTAGACTTTTTATATCCACTGTGTATATGTATGTGTGTGTGTGTGTGTGTATGTATTTATATGTATATTTATATATATATATATAGGAAAAGGAGAGCACTCACTGGACTTTGTTTCCATAAAAAATAGCTTTTATTTCAGCCTTTAAACATTTCCAGAACGTTTCAGGGTCCGGTCCCTTTGTCAAATGGCACTCAAAGAACACCCAGTATATCCCAACACCATATCCTTTTCCCTTATATACCCCATAGCTCAATACTTAGCCAATACAGCTGCTGCTGCCGCTCGCATCCATGCCATTGTCGCGCCATAGTGACGTCACCAAAACTCGGCAGCATCCTGATTCGTCTGATTATATTTACTTGGGAGGAGTCAGGAGTGATCAACCAGTGCCGAGGCATTTCTTGGAAATTAACCATACAGTGAAGGATCTACGCTTTGTGTTGTTTGACCACATATCCCCCCTGGGACGAGGTGGAGACAGGAAGAAGTTATTGCAACTGGAGAGGAAATGGATATATACCCTGGGGACTGTCCATCCAGGAGGACTTGATACTAGAGTGGACTAGCACTGTTTCCTGTAAATGGGAAACATGTATACATGAAACGTTTACTACCATATTCCATGAAACATGAAGTAATTGGATAACTGAGAGAGCCACTGCAGTGAGTATGTGGTGGCCCTATGCTCCCTGACTTGCCCTTATTTAAAATTAATATTGAATGTATTTGATGGAGATACGGTCTTGTTGATGAATATTAGTTAAGGAGACACTTATCTAGTTGTTTGTCCCTCTGTTAATAATAGTTATATCTATGTCCCTCTTTACCCCTGCACATAGTCTATCTGTATTGTTATATTCTTCTAGTTTATTAAGTCTCTTTATTTGTATCAATATATGTAACATCTGCTTGGGAAGGGAATATTCTTGTTAAAATTGGGAATATCTAGGACTATATACTTCTGGGTAGACAATGTTCTAATCGCTACAGCCTGAGTGATTCAACACAGGTGTATGCTAGTATATGTTATACAACAGATGGCTATACTGAATTATAGGGATTGTGTCAACATAGGCAATCGCAAATAATGTCTGATTGGCTTAGCCTTATGACACACGCGATTACATGGTTTGACACTCCCCCCATTCATCAGTCTGGGCTAATATTCTATGGGTTTGAGAAGCAGTGGATATTTGTCTCAAAACACATTCGAGAGAGAGATGGGGACTGTGGCCGGATACAGGATCATAAATATGGCCGTTTGATTGGTTGATCCTGATGTCTCACAGTATGACATAGCTGGACACGTCCCCCATCCCTCACTGTCGGCTGAGATTCTACTACACTGCTAATGTTTGGTAATGACGGCTATGGCACACATATACTCTTGTTGGTAACGTAATGTGAATATGAAAGTGATCGAAAGATTGATCTGTATATTGCACTACAGGGCATTATTAACTGTGGCTTGATTTTTTAAATGTGATGGTGTATTTTTACTGCGGATCTCCATTGCTTATGTATGTTTAGTCACATTATACACACAATATGCACAGGGGATATATTATGATTGTATACACTCTTTGATATTTATTGCATATCCTTATGCTTGCACTAAGTTTTGCTTCATATTGTGACATGTATGTTATGAAGATAGTATCCATTGAGATACCTTTGTTATTGGTTGTGGAGGAAATAGGAGGACCATGTTGTATCATTTAAGCACTGTTTTCGTCACTTTATGGTTGTCTGAGGAAGGGGTGAATGCCCTGAAATGTCACGCATTAAAGTTTGCTGTGTCCTAACCCAGAGGGTGCAATCATTGGATCTGTGTGTGTATGTATGTATGTATATGTATGTATGTATGTATGTATGTATGTATGTATGTGTGTGTGTATATGTATATATATTCTGTATATCAGAACAAAAACTTGCACTCTCTGGTCTTTTTTAAATTCAATCTTTTACGGTGAAAAGTAGTGACGTTTCGGGGACAAAGTATCCCCTTCCTCAGACACAGTGTATAACTATTGCTAACAACTTATAGTGCAAACACATCATAACCCCGCCCCCAATTAGGACCAAAAAAATGCCAAATGGTAGTCATGGTAACAACCCAGTCACATAAAAAACAAACATTGTATATGTCATAATGCCAAAAATCAGTCTGAGCATGGTTATACATAAACAATTGTGACATGTAAGAGTTAATCAGAACTACAACAATATAGAACATCAGTGTTGGAACAAATGAGGTAATATAAAATGATCTTACAGAAATATAAAAATATAAAATGATCTTACAGAAATATAGAAGTAGCATAGCGTGTCTGACTTAGACCGCAGCATAAAGACAATAATGCCATATAAAGCTTAAACAATAATTACAGAGCGGTGCCAAATTTCATTACCCTATAAAAGCGATTTGTACCTGACTTAAGCCCAAACTGTGTGCCTCCGTTGATAAATGTTTATCCTGAGCAATGGTTACTTACAGGGCCAGGACGCGATGCACCATGACGAGAGTCACACTGGTCTGCATGTCGAGGTGAGACACTTGACCTCCAGATCCGGTGTCTGCGTTGCTATGGTAACACACCGTGGAATGTCGTAGTGAACTCCACTAAGTATAATGCCCAATCACAAAGAGCAAATCAGGTGGGCGGGTCCAACCGGCGATGTGCTGTCATAGCAAGACTTAGCGTAATTGGGAAGTGAGCGCTACAAGCAAAGAGCTAAGATGAATAAAATCAATGATTTATTATACAATATAAATAAAAACTTCATGGATCCATGATTAACAAATCAGCAATAAAGGTATAACATTTTAAAATGAAACAGTAATAAAATACAGTAATAAAACACAAATATAGTGATAGTTGCCGCAATGTGACACTATGGATTATACCACAATGTACACAATGTAATGGAAATGTCCTATAAGTCTTTCTATGTAGTGCTGAATCCGTATGTGTATGTTACATATCTTTATATCCAATGTGAAAAACTTAAGAAACTTCCAATAAAATCCAAAGAAATGAAAAGAATCCAAAGAAAGTGAAAAAATCCAGAAATTCAAAAAATCAAAAATCAACAAATGTGCTTGTGAAAATTGAATGTGAAAAAATATCAGAAAATTCAAACGGTAACGAAAAATAAATAAAAAGTAATTACGCAGATTTTTCAAGGATGTTTGGATCAATTCAGTCCAAAGTCATTGGATTCAGAACATTGTTTCTCAGGGGTACAGAATAGGTTTCAGAGTAAGACCGCCTGTGAGAAGTTTCTTTCTCTCACGCATTACAGTGAACCCAGAAAAAGCTCAGGCTTTCCTGAAGTGTGTTTCAGACCTGGAGTTATCTGGGGTAATTGTGCCAGTTCCTATTCAGGAACGGGGTCTGCGGTTTTATTCAAATCTGTTCATTGTCCCAAAGAAGGAGAAATCTTTCAGACCAGTTCTGGATCTAAACATTTTGAATCGTTATGTAAGAATACCAACATTCAAAATGGTGACTATAAGGACTATTCTGCCTTTTGTTCAGCAAGGGCATTATATGTCCACAATAGACTTACAGGATGCATATCTTCATATTTCAATACATCCAGATCACTATCAGTTCCTGAGATTCTCTTTTCTAGACAAGCATTACCAATTTGTTTCTCTTCCTTTTGGCCTAGCGACAGCTCCAAGGATCTTTTCAAAGGTTCTCGGTGCCCTACTCTCTGTAATAAGAGAGCGGGGTATTGCGGTGTTTCCTTATTTGGGCGTTATCTTGGTACTTGCTCAGTCTTTAAGTTCTGCAGAATCTCACACGAGTCAACTAGTCTTGTTTCTTCAAAGACATGGTTGGAGGATCAATTTACCAAAAAGTTCTTTGATTCTTCAGACAAGGGTAACCTTTTTAGGCTTCCAAATAGATTCAGTATCCATGACTTTGTCTCTAACAGACAAGAGACGTCTGAAATTGGTTGCAGCTTGTCGGAACCTTCAGTTCCAATCATTCCCTTCAGTAGCTATGTGCATGGAGGTTTTAGGTCTCATGACTGCAGCATCGGACGCGATACCCTTTGCTCGTTTTCACATGAGACCTCTTCAGCTTTGTATGCTGAACTAATGGTGCAGGGATTATACAAAGATATCACAATTAATATCCTTAAATCCCAATGTTCGACTATCTCTGACTTGGTGGTTAGATCACCATCGTTTAGTTCAAGGGGCTTCTTTTGTTCGTCCAACCTGGACTGTGATCACAACAGATGGGAGTCTTTCAGTTTGGGACGCTGTCTGGGGATCTCGGACAGCACAGGGGGTTTGGAAATCTCAAGAGGCGAGATTACCAATCAATGTTTTGGCCTCTACTGAAGAGAGAACCATTTATTTGTTTTCAGACAGACAATGTCACAACCATGGTTTATGTCAATCATCAGGGTGGGACTCACAGTCCTCAAGCTATGAAAGAAGTATCTTGGATACTTGCTTGGGCGGAATCCAGCTCCTGTCTAATTTCTGCGGTCCATATCCCAGGTATAGACAATTGGGAAGCGGATTTTCTCAGTTGTCAGATTTTACATCCGGGAGAGTGGTCTCTTCACCCAGATGTGTTTTTTTCAGATTGTTCAGATGTGGGGGCTTCCAGAAATAGATCTGATGGCTTCTCATTTAAACAGGAAACTTCCCAGGTATATGTCCAGGTCCAGGGATCCTCAGGCGGAAGCAGTGGATGCGTTGACACTTCCTTGGAGTTATCAACCTGCTTATATTTTTTCGCCTCTAGTTTTTCTTCCAAAAGTGATTTCCAAAATCATAATGGAACGTTCGTTTGTACTGCTGGTGGCTCCAACATGGTCACACAGGTTTTGGTATGCGGATCTTATTCGGATGACCATTTGCCAACCTTGGCCACTTCCGTTAAGGCCAGACCTACTGTCTCAAGGTCCGTTTTTCCATCAGGATCTCAAATCATTAAATTTGAAGGTATGGAGATTGAACACTTAGTCATAGAGGGTTCTCTGACTCAGTGATTAATACTATGTTGCAGGCTCGTAAATCTGTGTCTAGAAAGATTTATTATCGAGTTTGGAAGACTTACATTTCATGGTGTTCTTCTCATAAATTCTCTTGGCATTCTTTTAGAATTCCTAGAATTTTACAGTTTCCTCAGGATGGTTTAGATAAGTGTTTGTCTGCAAGTTCCTTGAGAGGACAAATCTCTGCTCTTTCTGTTCTTTTCCACAGAAAAATTGCTAAACTTCCTGATATTCATTGTTTTTTACAGGCTTTGGTTCATATCATGCCTGTCATTAAATCAATCTCTCCTCCTTGGAGTCTTTGGTTTTGAAGGCTTTACAGGCTCCTCTGTTTGAGCCTATGCATTCTCTGGACATTAAATTACTTTCTTGGAAAGTATTGTTCCTTTTGGCCATCTCTTCTGCTAGAAGAGTTTCTGAATTATCTGCTCTTTCTTGTGAGTCTCCTTTTCTGATTTTTCATCAGGATAAGGCGGTTTTGCGGACTTCGTTTAATTTTTTACCTAAAGTTGTGAACTCTAACAATATTAGTAGAGAAATTGTTGTCCCTTCTTTTTGTCCTAATCCTAAGAATTCTCTGGAGAGATCTTTACATTCTTTGGATGTGGTAAGAGCTTTGAAATATTATGTTGAAGCTACTAAAGATTTCAGGAAGACTTCTAGTCTATTTGTTATCTTTTCTGGTTCTAGGAAAGGTCAGAAGGCTTCTGCCATTTCTTTGGCATCTTGGTTAAAGCTTTTGATTCAGCATGCTTATTTGGAGTCGGGTAAATCCCCGCCTCAGAGGATTACGGCTCATTCTACTATGTCAGTTTCCACTTCCTGGGCTTTTAAGAATGAAGCTTCTGTTGATCAGATTTGCAAAGCAGCAACTTGGTCTTCTTTGCATACTTTTACTAAATTCTACCATTTTTATGTTTTCTCGTCTTCAGAAGCAGTTTTTGGTATAAAAGTACTTCAGGCAGCTGTTTCAGTTTGATTCTTCTGCTTATGATTTCAGTTTTTTTCATTATAAAGATTAAAACTTTTTGATTTAGGTTGTGGATTAATTTTTCAGCAGAATTGGCTGTCTTTATTTTTATACCTCCCTTTCTAGTGACTCTTGCGTGGAGTTCCACATCTTGGGTATTTGCTATCCCATACGTCACTAGCTCATGGACTCTTGCCAATTACATGAAAGAAAACATAATTTATGTAAGAATTTACCTGATAAATTAATTTCTTTCATATTGGCAAGAGTCCATGAGACCCACCCTTTTTATGGTGGTTATGATTTTTTTTGTATAAAGCACAATTATTCCAATTCCTTGTTGATGCTTTTTGCTCCTTTCTTATCACCCCACTTCTTGGCTATTCGTGCTTGCCTTAACCCCTGAATTGCTTTACCATTGATGAACTCTGCCTGTTTGACTACTCTGCTTGCCTTAACCCTAAAATATTTTGTATTGCCATTCTGTTGCTGAACTCTGGCTGCCTGACCAAGCTATTGATTTACCCTTGAACTGCCTTACCGCTGGATTCCCTACCTATTGCCATCAGAGACTATCCTGTCTGTTTCAGTCCTTCAAGTGCTTTACCACTGTTTACCTCATTTTGCGAACTTTCTCTGCTCTGGGATATTCCCTATCATTCCAGCTTGACGCCGGGATAACAAGACTACTGGCCATGTTTGGTCTGATAGTGGAATATCCCACGAGCATTACATTATACTTGGGCCATGGACCCAAATAAGGTAGCCAAAACAGTTACTCGTCAGGGTCTGACGCTGGGATCATATACCGCACAATTGCAGAGTGTGGATTCAAAACTACAGGCTATAACCGCTTTGCTCTTCTCAATGGTTGCTGAAAAGAACGGTGCTCCTGTTACACAGCCAGTACCTGCTGCTAGTCCCACAGCTCCTTCCCCTGCTTCTGGAAGTATATCCCGGATACCATTGCCTGACAAGTATGATGGTACTACCGACTGTAGGGGTTTCCTGAATCAGTGCAGGCTGCACTTTCTCAATGACCCCCACACCTTCAAGTCTCATCAGTCAAAGGTCACTTTTATTATTTCCTTACTGAAAGACAAGGCCCTAGCCTGGGTCTCTCCTCTTCTGGAACAGAGCGCTCAACTCCTGAACGATGCTGATGCCTTCACTTCTGCATTATCTTCTCTTTTCGGGACCTCCGGCCACACTGCTGCTGCAGAGTACTCACTCTTGGATCTCCGCTAGAGTAATAGAACTGTTTGCATGAACGCATCAAGGAGGAGCTTACCTATTGTGATGTCCCTACTTCCCTGGATGAATTCATAGCACTTTGTAGTACTCTGGACTCTCGCTTTCAGGAGAGACAAGCTGAGAGAGACAGAACTCCTGCCTTCCCTTCCTCCTACTCTCCCGGTCTCTAGACCATCCTCTACCCCTTCAGCACCTCCAGTTACCTCAGTAGAGGAACCCATGGATCTCTCCTCCCTCAAACCCACAGAATCTGAAAGAGAAGGAGATTGAGACTCTCAGGCCCATTTATCAAGCTCCGTACAGAGCTTGAAGGGCCGTGTTTCTGGCGAGTCTTCAGACTCGCCATAAACACAACTTATGAAGCAGTGGTCTAAAGACCTGCTTCATAACCCTGTCCGCCTGCTCTGAGCAGGCGGACAGGAATCGCTGGAAATCAACCCGATCGAGTACGATCGGGTTGATTGACACCTCCCTGCTTGCGGCCGATTGGCCGCAAGTTATCAGGGGGCGGCGTTGCACCAGCAGCTCTTGTGAGCTGCTGGTGCAATGTTAAATGCGGAGAGCGTATTGTTCTCCGCATTTAGCAAGGTATTGCGGACCTGATCCGCAGTGTCGGATCAGGTCCGCAAGACCTTTGATAAATTGGGGCCCATGTTTCTACTGTGGTTCTAACTCACACCAGCTAAAGAACTGTGATACCCTGCCAGGAAAAGCCAATGCTTAGAGGAAAGAATGGGGGTTCCTCTAAGCGTGGTCATTACCAAATCCCCCTCAATCTTCTAGAATCCTGGTACCTGTTACCCTCTCCTTTTTTGAAAAATTCTGTCCATACTCAGGCCTTTATTGATTCCTGGACAGCTGGAAATTTTTTGGATCACCGTTTCATGATTCAGGCAGGGTTACCTCTTCTGCAGAGAAAACAGTCTTAAAATAACTACTCTGGATGGCACTCCCCTTGGATCAGGTTTAATTCATTTTGAATCAGAACCCCTAACAATGACTGTGGGAGTCCTTCATACCCAACAGTTGCAGTTCAATGTCATTCTCCAGCACAACCAGTAATCCTTGGTCTTCCTTGACTCCATATACACAATCCACAGTTCGACTGGACTGAGGGACAGTTGGCCTCCTGGGGTACATCCTGCTTCCACTCCTGTCTGGCTAAAGTTACTCCATTACGCCACATCTCCATTGCCAGCCTACAGATTCCTCCAAGCCTTCCCTCAATTTACGCAGATTTTACTGGTGTGTTTGAAAAGAAAGCAGCTGATGTGCTGCCACCCCACCGTCCTTACGACTGCTAGATTTACCTTCAACACAAGATCAGGGCATTACGAATACCTTGTAATGCCTTTCGGGCTGTGTAATGCCCCTGCTGTCTTCCAGGCATTTGTCAACAATGTTTTCTGTGACCTCCTCAATCACACTGTCCTCGTCTATCTGGATGACATCCTTATTTCTTTTACAAGATACGATGAGTCCACAAATTTCTAACTTACTTGTGGGATATCGCCTCCTGGTCAGCAGGAGGAGGCAAAGAGCACCACAGCAGAGCTGTATATATAGCTCCTCCCTTCCCTCCCTCATTCTCTTTGCCTGTGTTAGTGATAGGAAGAGGTAAAGTGAGGTGTTAGTTTAGATTCTTCAGTCAAGAATTTATTATTTTAAAAATGGTGCCAAAGTGTGCTATTTTGCTATAGGGTGTAGCCTTATTCCTTGTCAGCCTCTAGAGTAGAGCTACAGGTGGCTTTAAAGCAATGGGAACTGGTGGGGTTTTAGCCTCACTGCGCCTCCCATACTTGTGCTGCCCTTCTGGATTATGGTCTTAGCATATAGTAACTAAGGCCCTTCTGTGTCCACAGAGCTGCAGGAGGGAGAAGACCTCTTGATCCTGTGGGACGTGTCATGCCGTCGCTCAGCATTGAGGTAAGTGCAGTCTTTATTTTTCTGGGTGCTATCTCAGATATGGCTGTACGTTTTTTCTGTTGGGGAAAGATCATAGGCTCTCTGGGACAGGGCTTCCTTGCCAACAGAGTGTGGGTCCTCATGGAAATTATGTAGAACCGACACTTATTGTATATTCCTTGCTGCGTGTTATCTTATAGTAACACTTGAAAGGCACATGGCACATGATGCTGGGGATTATTGGTGTCTGAAAACATTTATTATCAGAGACTCCGGTTCATGATTGTGTATTGTGTTTGTACCCTATAGCCGTGATAACACGATGGGAGATGCCATGACCGCATGGGTTATATTTATACTTTGCCCCGGTCTGATAATATGTCCGTGTCGACTTTTTTTTTGTGTAGCGCAGTTGACAGCGTTCTCTATGAGCTTAGGGCAACGCCCACGACAGGCAGGACTTTCTTTGGCGTGCTGGGGCTGGAAAGAAGCCGCGCAGTGTTCACTTCCGGAAAGTCCCGACTGGTAGTAGATGCTGTCTGAGAGACACCACGACCGCATGGTTACAAAGCAAGCGGTCTTGGGCGTTGTAGTATTGATCCGGAGCTTGTCTTTTAGTCTGCTTGGTGGATCCAGGGGGCAGGTAGGCGCCTCAACAGAGCTGCTGAGGTGAGGTGCCATTTTTTTCCTTCATTGGTGTCTGAAAGCATAAAGAGTTTATTAACTGTTTGTCACTTTGCTTGCAATACTGTGTCAGTAGCTCCATTCGGAGGGTTTTTGGGTACTGACAGTTAGTTTTCATATATTTTGAAAATAATTGTTATTTTTAAAGAAACAAGTCAAGTTGTTGTTTTTATTTTTCTGTTAAATCATGGATTCAGATATGATTCAAACTGTCCCATGTTCTATGTGTTTGAATGCCCCTGTGGAACCTCCTGTTCCTTTTTGCCCTTCATGTGTTGAGAGGGCTTTGCAATATAAAGACCACATTTTTTTTGATACATCATTGCCTAAAGCGGATGCTTCTCAAGATACAGATGAGATGCAGAGTATGCCATAGCTTTCTCCCCAAGCATCACAGCCTTTAACACCCGCTCAAGCGGTGCCAGGTATTTTGCCAGTTTCTGCCGCATTTACATTAAAAGACATTGCTGCAGTGATGTCTTCTACTCTTTCTGATGTGTTATCTCATTTTCCTATATTGCACGGCAAGCGTACAAAAAGGGATAATTCAGCCTCTGATTCTCTGATGGCAATTGAGGACGTACCCTCCCACAGTGAATTGGAGGGCACGGAGGTCCTGTCTGAAGGTGAAATCTCTGATTCTGGGAGTGCCTTGCCCCTGACTGATTCTGAGGTCTCTTTCAGGTTTAAGCTTGAACACCTTCGCCTATTACTGAGGGAGGTGTTGGTTACTCTGGATGATTGTGACTTAATAGTGGTCCCTCCAGAAAAATTTAGTAAGTTGGACAAATATTTGGAAGTTCCTTCTTACTCGGATGTTTTTCCAGTTCCTAAGAGAACTTCAGAGATCCTTGCTAAAGAATGGGAGAGGCCAGGTATTCCATTCTCCCCTTCTTCTATTTTTAAGAAAATGTACCCTATAGCCGACGCTATTAGGGATTCTTGGCAGACGGTTCCCAAGGTAGAGGGAGCCATCTCTACCCTGGCCAAACGGACTACTATCCCTATTGAAGATATTTGTGCTTTTAAGGATCCTATGGATAAGAAGTTGGAGGGTCTCCTTAAGAAGATGTATGTTCACCAGGGATTCTTTTTGCAACTGGCAGCCTGTATTGTTAGTTACCACTTCGGCTGCTTATTGGTTCGATGCCCTGGAATAGTCTCTTACGACGGAGACTCCTTTGGAAGAGATACAGGATCGGATTAAAGCTCTTAAGTTTGCTAATTTGTTTATTACGGATGCTTCTCTGCAGATTACTAAATTGGCGGCTAAGAGTTCGGGCTTTGCCATCTTAGCACGCAGGGCTTTATGGTTGAAGTCTTGGTCTGCGTATGTGTCATCCAAGTCTAAGTTTTTGGCTATTCCTTACAAGGGGAAGACCCTGTTCGGCCTGACTTGAAGGAAATTATTTCTGACATCACGGGAGGCAAGGGTCATCTCCTTAAGCAGACTTAAGGAATTGGGCAAATATACCACTATCACTTACTGCCAAAATTAATTTGATAAAGATGACTATTCTACCAAAAGTGTTGTATACTATGCAGACTATTCCTAATATGCTGTCAAATTCAGATTTGAAACTATTGGACAGTTACATTAGGACATTCATTTGGGGCAGCGGTCGGAAACGTATTTCGCTACTTAAGCTGGCTCAACTTAAACGATTTGGTGGCTTAGCTCTACCGATATTCTCAATTTACAATTAAATCTGTCTGGCTAAAGTAGCCATGGATTGGTTGACTGGTGGCTCACATGTTGCATCCCTCGATCTTGAACAAAAACTAGTCCACCCCTTCTCGCTCTCTGCTTTATTACATACCCCCCGTAAAAGTATACCAAGCAAGTTCAAGAAGAAGTGTACAGTGATAAATGTTATCACAGCCTGGCAATCTATTCGGTGCTGTATGGACGATAACCCCCTTATTTCCGAGGCTGTCCCTATTATGAAGAACCCCTGCTTTACCCCTGGTTTAAATAATAAATTGTTTAATAGATGGGCAGCACAGGGTCTATCTCATCTAATTCAGTTACGAGATCCTGAGAACACTTCTATATTTCCCTTCTCAGTTCTTAAAAACCGTTATCAAC
The DNA here is from genome assembly GCF_027579735.1 of Bombina bombina. Taxonomy (NCBI): domain Eukaryota; kingdom Metazoa; phylum Chordata; class Amphibia; order Anura; family Bombinatoridae; genus Bombina; species Bombina bombina. The sequence goes on along the minus strand of NC_069502.1, from coordinate 864,825,819 downwards.
TTAATAATGTAGACTTTTACGCATATCTACAACTCCGACACTGGTATAATGCCTCCACTCAAAACCATACTAGAGAATGGACCAATGCCGCCATCAGAATGGGTCTGTCGCTATATAAACTAGGAAAACACTCTAGTAGTTACTGGTACAGAATGTTGCTTACACCAATGGGGGAACGAAACTTTGCGGATATATGTGCTAAGTGGTCCTATGCTAATTTAGCGTTGGATAGCGCCAAGTTGAAATCAAGTATAATTGCGGCTGAACGGGCAACTCTTTCTGCGTCATGGCGGGAATCACACTTTAAAATATTGAATCGTGTATACACGCCACCAGCAAGCTTGAATAGTTGGTTCGGTAACTTATTAAATTTATGTCCACGGTGCTGTTCTGATAAGGCCGACCTGGTCCACATGTTTTGGAGCTGTCCGAAAATGTTACAGTTTTGGCGCCGTGTGCAATTTTGGTTGAATAAGATACTAAGGTCACAACTAATATTTCACCTGCAGCTAATACTTTTTTTGGCTGAAGCCGCCTCTGACCATATGCAAAATGTCACCTTTGTTAACACCGCAATTCTTGGGGTTAGATACTTAATTTTGAAAAACTGGAAGGATAAACAAGCACCCACGATTAATAATTTATCATATTTATTACACTCACAATATATCATAGAACATATGGACAATGCTAACAGTGGTCCTAATCAGCAGGAAAGATTTGCTAGTAAGTGGGTAGAGTTTATTAATAGGTACAGAATTACTACATAAATACGTAGGAAAAAAATTTTTTTTGTCTTTTTCTTTCTTTCTTTTTTTTTTTTTATTCCCCCGGCCATCCCTTTCCCACCCGTACCCTCAGGGCCAGTCGCCCATCCCAAAATGAATGGATTTATTGGTCTAGAGTTAATAACTTTGTATGCTTAGATGCAGCATAGATCGTACTATTAATTCATTATACTTAAATCCTCGTTCTCTTGTATTGATGTTGATTTTTGTTGAAAAACTGATCGTGACTGCCAAGTTCATGAAATTCTATAGATATACATTGATAAAATGAGGTTAACAAAGAAATGTGTAATGTAGTAGAACAGACGCCACATGTATAGTGTTCATTAGAGAAGTGTTATGTTGATATGTCATTTTTGGCTTCCTGTTTTTGTGTTTTGTTATAATAACCTCAATAAAAACATAAATAGTAAGGGTCATCTCCTCCCTCAGGATAAAAAGTCCAAAAAGAGAGGGAGACAGAGTAATTTTCGTTCCTTTCGAAATTTCAAGGGCGTTCCCTCTTCCTCTTCCGCTAAACAGGAAGGGAATTATTCACCAAACTAGTCTTGGAACAAGGGTAAACAATCCAAGAAGCCTACTGCTGCTACCAAGTCAACATGAAGGGTAGGCCCCCGATCCGGGACCGGATCTAGTAGGGGGCAGACTTTCTCTCTTTGTCCAGGCTTGGATAAGAGATGTTCAGGATCCCTGGACACTAGAAATTGTGTCTCAGGGGTATCAGTTGGAGTTCAGAAATTCTTCCCCCAGAGGGAGGTTTCTTCTTTCGCGATTATCTGCAGACCAGATAAAAAGAGGCGTTCTTACGTTATGTAGGAGATCTCTTTTCCATGGGAGTAATATGTCCTGTTCCAATACAGGGACAGGGGTTTTATTCAAATCTCTTTGTGGTTCCCAAAAAGGAGGGAACGTTCCGACCCATTTTAGACCTCAAAAGTCTAAACAAGTTTCTCAGAGTTCCATCCTTCAAGATGGAAACTATTCGGACCATTCTTCCATTGATCCAGGAGGGTCAATTTATGCATATCTTCATGTTCCTATCCACAAAGATCATCACAAGTTCCTGAGGTTTGCCTTTCTGGACAAACATTTTCAGTTTGTGGCTCTTCCTTTCGGTCTAGCCATAGCTCCCAGAATTTTCATGAAGGCTCTGGGGTCCGCGGGGCATTGTAGTGGCGCTTCATCTGGATGATATTCTGATCCAGACGTCTTCCTATCTTCTAGCAAAGTCTCATACCGACGTTGTTCTGTCCTTTCTGAGGACTCACGGGTGGAAAGTGAATCTAGAAAAGAGTTCACTGGTCCCACAGACAAGGGTTACTTTCCTGGGAACTGTAATCGACTCTCTATCCATGAAAATCTTTTTGACGGAGGTCAGAAAGTTGAAGATTCAGGATACATGCCGAACCGTCAGTCCAATCCTCGGCCATCAGTGGCTCAGTGCATGGAGGCAATTGGATTGATGGTAGCGGCAATGGACATCATTCCGTTTGCTCGGTTTCATCTCAGACCTCTGCATCTGAGCATGCTCAGACAGTGGAATGGAGAGTATACAAATTTGTCTCCTCAAATAAATCTAGACCAGACGACAAGGGGCTCTCTTCTATGGTGGGTGTCGCTGGATCATCTATCCCAGGGGACATGCTTCCGCAGACCCTCATGGGTGATAGTAACAACGGACGCCAGCCTGATAGGATGGGGAGCAGTCTGGAATTCTCTGAGGGCTCAGGGTGTATGGACTAGAGTGGATTCTCTACTTCCCATCAATATCCTAGAGTTGAGGGCAATATTCAATGCACTTCAGGCTTGGCCTCAACTGGCTTCGGCCAAATTCATCAGGTTCCAGTCGGACAACATTACGACTGTAGCTTACATCAATCATCAGGGAGGAATAAGGAGTTCATTAGCGATGACAGAAGAAGCCAAGATAATACAGTGGGCGGAGTCTCACTCTTGTTATCTGTCGGCAATCCACATCCTGGGTGTGGAAAACTGGGAAGTGGATTTTCTGAGCAGACAGACATTTCATCTGGGAGAATAGGAACTCCATCCAGAGGTAGTTACCAGCCTGATTCTCAGATGGGGCAGGCCGGATTTGGATCTTATGGCTTCTCATCAGAATACCAAGCTTCCGAGATACGGGTCCAGATCCAGGGATCCCCAGGCCGAGCTGATATATGCCTTGGCAGTACCTTGGTCGTACAGCCTAGCTTATGTCTTCCCTCCATTTGCTCTCCTTCCCCGGGTGATTGCTCGAGTCAAACAAGAGAGGGCGTCAGTGATCCTAATCGCTCCTGCGTGGCCTCGCAGGACTTGGTATGCCGATCTGGTGGACATGTCATCTCGGCCACCTTGGAGGCTTCCGTTGCGGAAAGACCTTCTCATTCAGGGACCCTTCCATCATCCGAATCTAGTTTCTCTGCAGCTAACTGCTTGGAGATTGAACGCTTGATTTTATCTAAGCGAGGGTTTTCTGATTCGGTCATAGATACCTTTATTCAGGCACGTAAGCCTGTTACTAGAAAGATTTACCATAAGATATGGCGTAAATATCTTTATTGGTATGAATCCAAAGGCTACTCATGGAGTAGGGTTAGGATTCCTAGGATTTTGTCTTTTCTCCAAGATAGATTGGAGAAAGGGTTGTCAGCAAGTTCCTTAAAGGGACAGATTTCTGCTTTGTCTATTTTGTTACACAAGCGTCTGGCAGATGTTCCAGATGTCCAATCTTTTTGTCAGGCTCTGACTAGAATCAGTCCTGTGTTTAGACCAATTGCTCCTCCTTGGAGTTTGAATTTAGTTCTTAACGTTCTTCAAGGGGTTCCGTTTGAACCTATGCATTCCATAGATATTAAGTTATTATCTTGGAAAGTTTTATTTTTGGTTGCTATTTCTTCTGCTCGCAGAGTATCTGAGTTTTCGGCATTACAATGTGATTCACCTTATCTTATTTTTCATGCGGATAAGGTGGTTTTACGTACCAAACCTGGTTTTCTTCCTAAGGTTGTTTCGAATAAAAATATTAATCAGGAAATTGTTGTTCCTTCCTTGTGTCCTCATCCTTTTTTTAAGAAGGAACGTCTGTTACATAATTTGGACGTGGTCCGTGCCTTGAAGTTCTATTTACAGGCGACTAAGGATTTTCGTCTTCCTTGGTCGTTTTTTCAGGGAAACGTAGGTGTCAGAAAGCTACGGCAACCTCTCTTTCTTTTTGGCTGAAAGAGTATCATCCGTTTTGCATATGAGACTGCTGGACAGCAGCCTCCTGAACGAATTACGGCTCATTCCACTAGGGCTGTGGCTTCCTCATGGGCATTCAAAAATTATGCTTCTGTTGAACAGATTTGCAAAGCTGCAACTTGGTCGTCTCTTCACACTTTTTCCAAATTTTACAAATTCAATACTTTTGCCTCGTCTGCGGCTGTTTTTGGGAGGAAAATTCTTCAAGCAGTGGTGCCTTCCGTTTAGGTTCCCTGTCTTGTCCCTCCCGTTTCATCCGTGTACTGTAGCTTTGGTATTGTATCCCACAAGTAAGGATGAAATCCGTGGACTCATCGTATCTTGTAAAAGGAAATTTATTCTTACCTGATAAATTTGTTTCTTTTACGATACGATACGATGAGTCCACGGCCCACCCTGTTGTTATGAGACAGGTTATTTTCTTTTTGTTAAACTTCAGACACCTCTTTGGTCGAATGACTGGAGTGGGAGGGAAGGGAGGAGCTATATATACAGCTCTGCTGTGGTGCTCTTTGCCTCCTCCTGCTGACCAGGAGTCCCACAAGTAAGGATGAAATCCGTGGACTCATCATATCGTAAAAGAAACAAATTTATCAGGTAAGAATAAATTTCCTTTTTCTACTCCACCCTTGAGGAACATCATAAACATTTGAGACAGGTACTTCTTCACCTCAGAGACAATTCAATAGTAGCCAAACTGGAGAAATGTTAATTTGACCAAGTTCAGATCCAGTTCCTTGGCTATGTTATCTCGAAGGAGGGTTTTGCCATGGATCCTTCTAAGCTCACCGCAGTCCTGGAATGGCCTCAACCCACCTCATTAAAGGAACTACAGAGATTCTTGGGGTTCTCTAATTATTACCGCAAGTTTATAAAAATACTTCTCCCAAATAGTTGTTCCCCTCACTGAGTTAACTAAACGGAAAAGAGACTGCAAAAACTGGCCTCCCGAAGATATGGATGCCTTCTCTCAGCTGAAAAAGGCCTTTTGTTCTGCTCCTGTGTTCCGCCATCCTAATCCTGACATGCAGTTCACTTTAGAGGTTGACGCCTCAGAGATTGGAGCTGGAGCAGTCCTAACCCAAAGGGATCCTTTATCCTCTAAGTTGCACCCTGTAGCTTTTATCTCCAAGTGCCCCCGCAGAGAAGAACTATGACGTGGGTAATCGTGAACTCTTAGCCATTAAGATGGCTCTGACTGAATGGCGTCATTGGCTAGAGGGTACTGCCAATCCCATTCAGATTCTCACTGACCACAAGAATCTGACGTACCTTGAGACTGCTCATAGATTCAATCCTTGACAGGCCAGGTGGGCCTCGTTCTTTTCCTGTTTTAACTTTGTGGTCTCTTATCTTCCTGGGACCAAGAATAAAAAGGCTGACTCCCTTTCCCGTCAATTTCCTCAGTCAAGTGATTCCTCTGACGCTCCTATTGAACACATCATACCCCCCTCCTGTGTGGTTTCTCAACTTAACACCTCTCTTCTTCAAAGACTACAACATGCCCAGTCTAGAAAGCCTCCTGAAGCCCCCGCGGTTTCCAATATCATCTTTGTACCTCTGAACCTACGCACCCGTGTGCTATCCTGGGCTCATGATAGTAAACTTTCAGGACATCCTGGTTTAACAAGAATTTTTAAGCTTCTTTCTAAGCATGTATGGTGGCCTACCATGAAGACTGATGCTCTGGAGTATGTGAAAGCCTGCACGACTTGTGCTGCCAATAAGACTCCTCAATCCTTGCCTCCTGGCTTACTACAACCGTTGTCCATTCCCAAACAACCTGGGACACACATAACAATGGATTTCATTGTGGACCTCCCTCCTTCTGACCATCATATGGTTATCTGGGTTGTGGTAGATTGATTTTCCAGACTGGCTCATGTTGTACCCTTAAAGAAACTGCCATCTGCCCAAGAGTTATCATCTCTTTTTCTGTTACATGTGGTACGACTTCATGGCATTCCCGTGAATATTGTTTCCGACAGAGGTCCATAATTCATCTCTGCCTTTTGGAGAGCCTTTTGCAAGTTGATTGGAACCACTGCGGATTCTGTTGGCGCTCTACAAATACCTGATAATAATAATAATAACCACTGTTTCCTTATTGTCCGGGTACCATCCTCAGACTGAGAGAGTGAATCAAGATCTCGAAGCCTATCTCAGAACTTTTGTTAATTCTCTCCATACCAACTGGTCTGAGTTGTTGCCCCTAGCTGAGCTGGCAAAGAACACTCATTGGCACTCTTCTCTACAATGTTCTCCATTTCAAGCCGAAACAGGTTACCAACCTTGTGTCTTTCCTCTTTCTGCTCATTCCACAGGGGTTCCTGCTGCAGACCGACACGTTACTAACCTCACTACTCATTGGCAACATATTCACTCTCAGTTACATTCAGCTGTTTTCAGATACAATAGATTTGCCGATCATCATAGAGCTTCTGTTCGTGCCTTTTCGGTAGGTGATCGTGTTTGGGTCTCTACTCAACATATATGTCTACGTCAACCCAGTCACAAATTAGGGCGTAGGTTTATTGGCCCCTCCAAGGTCCTTAATAGACTGTCTCCTGTTGCCTACAAAGTGGCCTTGCCCAGAACCCTGCACATACACCCTGTCTTCCACATCTCATTACTCAAGCTTTACATCAAGAACAGATATTCTTAGCTCCGACCACCTCCTCCCCAACTCTTGGTTCATGGTGACCCTGAGTATGAGGTTGCTAAGTTCCTGGACTCCAGATACAGGTGCTGGCAATTACAGTACCTCATACACTGGAAGGGCTACTCCGTGGCAGATCATTCCGGGGTTCCTGCCTGTGATGTGCATGCTCCATCTTTGGTCTCCAGATTTCATGCTGCACATCCCACCAAGCCTATGTAGGGTCCTGGAGGTACCCTTTGAGAAGGGGGTTCTGTCACTCTGCTCTGCTGTGGCCATTACCATGGACACAGACACTCCTCCTGTTGCTAGGGATATGGCAGTGTAACTGCAGCATGGTTATGACATCATCACCGCCCACCATGTCATCCCTATGTAAAGGCCTCAGTCCCTCTCACCTGTGCCCAAGTATAGGTGTTACTTCTTGTGCTCCTGGGTGCTGTATATTTGTATGCTGAATTGCTGTATTGATTCACTGTTGCTGAACTCTGCCTGTTTGACTACTCTGCTTGCTTTAAACCCTGAATTGCTGGACTGCTTAACTGTTGATGAACTCTCCCTGTTTGACTACGCTGCTTGCCTTAAACTCTGCATTGGTGGATTGCTTAACTGTTGATGAACTCTGCCTGTTTGACTACACTGCTTGCCTTAAGACCTGAATTGGTGGATTGCTTTACTGTTGATGAAATATTGGATTGCCATTCTGTTGCCGTACTCTGCCTGCCTGACCATTCTATTGATTTACCCTTGAACTGCCTTACCGCTTGATTCCCTACCTATTGCCGTCAGAGACTATTCTGTCTGTTTCAGTCCTTCAAGTGGTTTACCCTTGAACTGCCTAACCACTGATTCCTACCTGCTGCCGCCAAAGACTACCCTGCATAGTATGATTACTGTTTACCTCATTTTGCAAACTTTCTCTGCTCTGGTGTATTCCCTATCATCCCAGCTTGATGCCGGGATAACAAGACTACTGGCCAAGTTTGGTCTGATAGTGGAAAATCCCACGAGCATTACAGGTAGGTAGTGTGCACAAGTCTTTCATAGTATTCTATACCTAGGTAGGTACTGTGCACTTTTCTTCTCATGGTATTCTATACCTAGATAGGCAGTGTGCACATGTCTTTTCATTGCATTCTATATCTAGGTAGGTAGTGTGCACGTGTCTTCTCATTGCATTCTATACCTAGGTGGGTAGTGTGCACATATCTTCTCATGGTATTCTATACCTACGTAGGTAGTGTGCATGTGTCTTCTCTTAGTATTCTATGCCTAGGTAGGCAGTGTGCACGTGTTTTCTCATGGTAGGTAGGTTAAAGGGACAGTATACACTCATTTTCATATAACTGCATGTAATAGACACTACTATAAAGAATAAGATGCACAGATACCGATATAAAAATCCAGTATAAAACTGTTTAAAAACTTACTTAGAAGCTTTCAGTTTAGCTTTGTTGAAAAGGTAGCTGGAAAGCCCACTGCAAGTGGGAAATAAGACACTCTCCCCCCTCCCCCTTCTTTTGCATATGAAAAGACCCTTTACACAAACAGGAGCAAGCTGGAGAAGGTATACATCAGTACTCACATAAAACTTTGGGGCTTGGATAGGATTTTGAAAATCTGAGCAATGTTATTTAAAAATAAGCAAAACTAAACATTTTTTTTTAAAAAAAACTTCATGGGCTATATAAATAGATCATCTACAAAACATTTATGCAAAGAAAAAATGAGTGTATAATGTCCCTTTTGGTTAAGTTTTATTATGCTATAAATTGTTTTGTATTTTTTTTTCTTTTTAAGTTATCCTGAGAAGGTAATTCACTGTTGAACCTATGTGAAGTTGGCACCCCATGTTTGTAAAAACTGAATTAAAATATATCATTCGTTTGTGCTGCGTTTGTGCTGATTTGTGCCGCAAAAAACAACGTTTGTGCCGGTTTGGTTTAGGAGATATTGCACATTATTTTTTTATGAAACCCCGCCCACTTTGCACCCCATGTTATGCAATTTTAAAAACAAATATACCATTTGTTTGTGCTGCGTTTGTGCTGATTTGTGCTGCAAAAACGAACGTTTGTGCTGTTTTGGTTTCGGAGTTATAGCGCATTATTTTTTATGAAACCCCGCCCACTTTGCACCCCATGTTATTCAATTTTAAAAACAAATATACCATTTGTTTGTGCTGCGTTTGTGCTGATTTGTGCCGCAAAAACAAATGTTTGAATAAGTAGAAACCCACTACTTAATTAAAAAAAGGAAATTTTCAATTAAATTGCAGTAAAGCCCTCTTCAACCCCATTAGGCCTAATAAACCTCCTTTAGCCAATTTAACCTCTTTGTTGTAATATTAATCGCCTGTAATGTCATGTTAACCACAGACAGCCCAATATTAACTTGCTTAGATTTAACAAGCACTTAAAAGCACTCAAGCAAGTTTTCTTATATAAGTCAATTCTTTTTTAGTCGCTTTTTTTTTTTTAAACATTTAGGGGGGCATTACATCCCTGGCGATGGGAAAAAAATTGTCTCACTAGTTTTCTATGCAGCGTAACTAGACTGTTGCGCTGCATAGAAAACTGAAACAGGTTTTTTTTTCCCAGTTGCCAGGGATGTAATCTCACCCATATGTTCTTAAATATTTTTTTCTGGTGTGGAAGTCACATCTGTTCTTTTGTATACCCCAAAGTTTTATAATTCTATTTGTACTTACAAACATTTTTGTTGTGATAATACTTTTGAATCAAACCGTATATGTACACATAATGCACAATATCTCCGAAATCAAACCGGAACAAACGTTCATTTTTGCGGCACAAATCAGCACAAATGAATGGTATATTTGTTTTTAAAATTGCATAACATGGGGTGCAAAGTGGGCGGAGTTTCAGCAAATATAATGCGCTATATCTCCGAAACCAAACTGGCACAAACATTCGTTTTTGCGGCACAAATCAGCACAAACGCAGCACAAACAAATGGTATATTTGTTTTTAAAATTGCATAACATGGGGTGCAAAGTGGGCGGGGTTTCATTAAAAAATAATGTGCAATATTTCCTAAACCAAACCGGCACAAACGTTAGTTTTTGCGGCACAAATCAGCACAAATGAATGGTATATTTGTTTTTAAAAAATTTTTTTTTTTTAATAATAATTTTTATTGAGGTTGAAGTCACAATACAACACTACTGTGATACATCAAAATATATATGAATACATCAAGATATGCACATTATTAAACACATAAAGTTTTTTCTGTTTCATCACAGAATTGTCCAATGGAATAGGAAATAAACTTAACCTCTCTTTTTCAGTTTTAAAACAGGATGAAATGTAAAAGTACTGACATATGAAAATGGACATACATACAGTCGACATTATTGAGCACTTTGCTAAAATTGTTTTCTATCATTAAACTTAATAACCTATGCGTCAGCATGCAGAATATCTCTTCTTCTCCATGCTGTCTTTTTTAACTGTACACACTCTGGGTGGCCAGTGCCTCGCCTATGGGTCCACAGAGCCAATAACATTTGAGATATACATCTACATAGTTGTACTTATCTAGAAAGACCAGCCTCAGAAAAAAAAAAAAAAAAAAAAGGAAAAGGAAGGGGGGGATGGGGATTTGGGTGAATAAGGAGGGAGGTAGGGGAAGGTGTTAGATGGCACATGGGGCCTGCCGTTACTGCTCTCATTAACTACTCAACCTCAGGGTCAGTTCAAATGCCTCCACATTTCCCAGATTCCCGAGTGTAGAAAAATCTTATTATGTTGGGTAAAAATCGGACCTTCCATTATCTCCAGATATGACATGGTTTTGACTACCTCTCCCCAAGTAGGTGGTGTTTGCTGTTTCCAAAGTCTCGCTATAGCTAATTTGGCTGAAATGAGTATATAAATGGAGAGTAAGGCCTCTGGAGCCGTGGTTGTGTCTATGTTTAAGTGTAATAGTGCTGTGTGCGGGGAGTTTCTTAGGTCTGTGAGCAGGTTTCTACATTTGTGTGAAACCTCTTGCCAGAAAAGAGCCAATTTCGGACATTCCCACCAAATGTGGGCTGGCGAACCCACCATCCCGCACTGCCTCCAACACATAGGGGAGTTAATCTGAGAGATTTTGTATAGTCTGAGTGGAGTAAGATGCCACTGCGTACAGACTTTGAGATATAGCTCTAGTAGGGTGACACAATGGAGTGCCTGTTTGGTTAGGGTTATCGCTTGGGCCCAGTCGTCTTGCTCAGTTCGTATGTGAAAGGCTTTTTCCCAAGCCAATGTGTATGCTGACCTATAGTAAAGGGGGGGATTCATTAGGTCTTTGTAGGACACCGAAAGCGACCTAGGTATCTTCACACTACTGCTCCATCTTTTTTCCCACATAGTAGGCGCTCTGGGGGGATGATGTAAGAACCCCCAGGATTTTAGTAGGCTTTTAAGCCTCCAGAACTCAAATAGAAGTAGCTGGGGCGGGTTGTAAGTATTGGTAAATTGTGTAGTCGAGAGAAATTGGCCGTTGAGAAACAGATCCGCAATATTCCGAATTCCGTGCTCCTGCCACAGAAGGGGATGAGAATCTTTAAGGGCCGCTAGCAGGCCCGTAAGAGAATGAGCAGGAGAGGGGTGCGGAGCTATCTGAGGCAACGAGCGCAATCTGTCCCAAAGCCGAAGGGCATGAGAGATTATTGTATTCTGTATTTTGTAGGATGACCTAATATGTTTAGGTAACCAAATGAGATCACGTAAGGTAAGAGGACTAGGGAGCATTGCTTGTTCTAGCATTTGCCATTTGCTTTTACCATCTGTGATCTTCCATGCCAAGACGTGAGAAAGCCTGGAGGCTTCATGGTAGTGGGTTATATTAGGGGCGCCCGCGCCCCCACATAAGAGCGGTTGTTGGAGTACTCTAATAGCCACCCTAGGGTGTTTATTTTTCCAGATGTACTTATTGCAGATTTGCTGAAATTTGCTGATCAAAGACTTAGGAACAGGGATAGGGAGTGAACGGAATAGATATGTGAGCTTAGGGAGTAGTAGCATCTTGAATGCAGCAATTCGCCCTAACCAAGAGATGCATGGAACACTCCACTTATCAGTACTAGACTGGAACTGCTGAAGAAGAGGGGAGAAGTTAGACTCCACTATAGTGGGGATGCTCCAAGAGAGATAGACTCCAAGATGCTTGATCCTTTGCTGTGACCAAGTAAATGGGTACCGATGTTGGAGTTCTGTTAACTCAACTCCTGAAACATTAATGGTATAAGCCTCCGTCTTATTGATGTTGAGCTTATAATAGCTAATCTGACCAAACGTGTCCAGCAGCTTAAAAAGAGCAGGGAGGGAACGCAGGGGATCGCTCAGAAAAACAGTTAAGTCGTCCGCGAATAAGGCGGTTTTTTGTAGGGTACCCTCTAATTCTACCCCCCGAATGTCAGGACAACCCCTGATCGCCTCAGCCAGGGGTTCCATAACCAAGGCGAAGAGCAGCGGAGATAGGGGACACCCTTGGCGCGTCCCATTTGTGATCGGGAAAGTCGGGGAGCGGAATCCCAGACCTCTAACCGAGGCCGAGGGAGCCGCGTACAGGGCTTTGACACAGGAGCAAAATCCCGGAGGGAAGCCGAACTTGCCAAGGACCTCAAATAGGTACGTCCAGTTGACCCTATCAAAAGCCTTTTCGGCGTCTAAGGCTAGGGTCGTACACGAGAGGTTACGCTTTTTGACTTCAAAGTATATATTGAGGATCCGGTGTGTATTATCTGGTCCTTCCCAGCCTGGGGTGAAGCCTACCTGGTCGCCGTCCAACAGCGACGAGAGAACTTTGTTTAATCTAAAGGATAGAAGTTTCGCCAGTAACTTCACATCAACATTGATCAATGAAATGGGGCGGAAGTGTTCGCACACGTTAGGGGTTTTACCCGGTTTCGGGATGGTCACTATGGTCGCCTCCAAGAGTTCAGTTGGTAGGGAGCCAGATTGTCTAGCAAGTGAGCAAACCCTATTAAGAAGCGGTGATATCTGGAGCCTGAACGTTTTATAGAACAGAGTTCCAAAACCGTCAGGACCTGGGGCTTTGTGGGATTTTAAGGATTTGATGGCATGTAGGACTTCTTTGATATCGAAAGGAGCATCAAGCAGATTTCTCTGGTCTTCTGTCAGGGCCGGCAAAGAGAGGGTGTCTAGGAAGTTCTGAATGTGCTGTGTGGTCGGGGCGTGAAGGGTGGGGGAGCTCGCCAAGTTATATAATGCAGAGTAATAAGAAGCGAAGGCTTTTCCTATGTCCGCTGGGAGCCTGACGGTTCCCTGGGATGTTTTGATATATGGGATACGGGCTTCTGCAGTTCTTTGCTTAAGCTTGTTGGCCAGTAGCCTATCCGCTTTGTTTCCCTTGGCGTAAAATGTCTGTTTGAACTTCTGAACTTGAGTTTGTTGTCTTTCTAATTCTAGGGCAGCAATTCTTGTCTTAATGGTTTCGATTTGAGTGAGAACTTGCGGGTCTAGCGATGCTACATGTAATGTGGTCAGATTCCTCAAGGAGACATGCAATTGGGCGAGCGAGCTGCTCAGCCGTTTCTTGTGTTCCGCGGTTAGTTTAATGAATACACCTCTAAGGAAGGCCTTGAGGGTGCTCCACAGACAAAAGTCACTAACTGCACCATTGTCATTTATATTTAGAAATTCAGTAATCTCTTTCCGGATCAGTGCAACCTGGTCTGGGTTGGTAAGGAGATGCTCCGGAAGCGTCCAGGAGGATCTAAAGGGTGTGCTGTTAGGGGTTTTTAGGATAAGCTGGACCGAGGAATGGTCAGACCATGTGCACTCAGGCATAAGCACCGATTGGACCAAGTCAAGGAGTCGTGGCTCACAAAAAAGGTAATCAATTCTGGTGTAGGTATTGTGTACTTTAGAGTAATAAGAATAGTCTCTCGAGGAGGGATGGTGGGAACGCCAGATGTCAAATAAATTATGTTGGGCCAGTAGGTAATTGAAATGTTTTGCAGTTCTAATGGCTTGTTTGTCGCAGGGTTTAAGCTTAGGGGAGCGCCTATCTAGTGTTGTGTCTAGTATCATATTGAAATCTCCTGCCAGTAGTAGATTTTGAGTTTTATGGGAGGTCAGCAGTCTTAAAAACTTCCTAAATGCTCGAATTTGTCCAGAGTTTGGGCCATAGTAGTTGGCTAGAGTATATGGAGTATTATCTAGTTTGCAAGTCAGTATCAGGAATCTACCCTTTGGGTCTTTAAAAGTGTCGATTTTCTCGAAGAGAATAGACTTATGTACTAGAATGGCTACCCCTCTCGATTTCCCTGAGAATGAGGCAGTCTCCACTACTGGGTATTGTTTACATTGGAAGGGTATAGGGGTTCCATCTGCCCAGTGAGTCTCTTGGAGAAAGGCTATTTTAGTCTTAGTACTAGTTAAGTAACTAACTAATCTGCTTCTCTTGCTAGGGGCATTGAGCCCCCTAGTATTGAGTGAGGTGCAGGTGAGGGTCATGTTGAGGCAGTAGGAAGAAGAGGTGAGAGAAAGAGTGGAGGGAGGGGGAATGAGAAGAAAGAGAAAAAAAAAAAAAAAAAAAAAAAAGCAGGAGAGAGGGGAAGAGGCGCTAAGAGGCTAGGAGGAGAAAGAGAGTACAAAGAAGGGCAAAATCTAAAAATTAAAAAAAAAAAAAAAAAAAAAAAAAACCAAGGAGGCTGGTTATTCTTAAGCTTCTAATAGAGTACAAAAAGATGTATAACTTGTTAACATTTATGGCAGTACAGGTAAATTGTAAGATGGGTGTTGCGGTATGGGTAAGAGAAACCGCATTAATCGTCTTCCCTGATAAGGAAAGCACATTCAAATGGGGGGGACAGGGGGGCTTGGATTTGTGGGGGGAGGTTGTTAGTAACTTTTGGAAATTTCACTATTAGCAGCGGTCCAAATATTGGGGGGAGACCGGCCGCTCCAGGACTTGTTAACAGATCGTTAGGGGGTTGTTAGGAGGCGGTGGGGGTCAAATAATAGAATAACGGCCTTGTAGCCTGTCAAATGAGGGGGATGTATGGCAGTTAAAGTTACATGACAGTGACAAAAGAAAACTTTCAATACACATGCAGAAAAAAAAAAAAAAAAACCCAGTAATTCTATATTAAAAACAGTTTCCAAAACATCAAACAGCTTGTAACTACAATATGATAACTTAACAGACGGGCATGCATCTCAGTGAAGACCACACCAAGTAAATTAAATTGTTGAGGCAATGTTGCTCTAATGCAGGTATTGAACTCAGCTGATGGTTTATTCAGGGTATGTGGCCTAGTGGATTTGCAAATGTGGTTTTGTAATGAGCGGCTGTAATTTTAGAAATGTGGTAGGGTATTATGGTGTGCGTGATGGAGTGTTCTATTGGCAACTATGTGTTCGGAGCTTAGCGTGGATAGGTTTGCCTTAGGGGTTCATTAAGTGTTGCGTTCGGAGGAATTGATTTTGTAATGTGTCCACCACGGTTACAGCGGATATGCATACAGGAAATGTGCTACAGCTGGGCCCTCGCCGAGCACATGATACTTAGAGTGTAACGCCACCCTAATTGGCGGTGGTAAATGTTATGTATTAGGTCTGTAAATGTGTAGCTGTAATTCGTGAAAAAGATAAAGCATAAGATTACCCTAGAACACACCATTGATACTTTTTCATTGCTAAATAGCTATCTACCTACAAATGCAAACAGAGGTCACAATGCTATAGGAATATTGCAAAGGAGCAAAACAAAAGAAAGGATACTTATCATCCAGAGTTCATCGAGATCAGCATGCCAGCTGCAGGAGTCCAAAGGTGCAGGATCACCTGCCTTCAATATACTCTAAAAAGGAAAAAAGAACTAACTTCATATAAACAATGTCCAGGGAGAGCAAGCTGCATCCCAGGGTTTGAGATGCAATCCTCAGGAAACTGGCGATCCAGATCTATGTCTCTGTGGGAGAATCGGCCAGTCCCGACCTTCACGGTGCTTCAGCTGGTCGAACCTTCGGGTAGAAGGGGTGTTCCAGTCTCCAGCCCTGGAGACATTCGCTCCGCTGCGCTGTTCCTCAGGATTGGCGGAAGCCTCCCATTCTGCAGCTGTGGCTCTCAGTTGAGTTTGGCTAGTCAGCGGTTTTTCCCTTTGAGAGGGGTACAAGTTCCATAGTTTAAGCAGTTCGTACCCTCTATTAGGGGTCTGTATGGTGAACATCTGGTTGTTCCGAAAGATAAGTAGTTTCATGGGGTAGCCCCACCTGTACCTGATCTCGTTTTTCCTCAGAATGTATGTGACTTCCGTGAATGTTTTCCTCTTTTGTAATGTCCTAGCAGAAAGGTCAGGAAAGATCTGTAATTTTTTAAATTTGTCTGGGAGGGAAGGTTTCTGGAAATGAGCCCTTTGAATTCTCTCTTTGTACGTGAAGTAGTGCAGTCTGACTATTGTGTCTCTAGGCTGGTCGTCTGGGAGACCTTTGGGCTTAAGAGAGCGATGTGCACGGTCCATCAGGGCTTCAGCCTCTGTAGCTGGGGGCGCCAATACTAGAAACAGTTCTTTTAGGTATGTTTGTAGATCAGTCGCAGAGATAGACTCAGGGATACCTCGGATCCTTAGGTTGTTCCTCCGAGATCTATCTTCCAAGTCCGCTATCTTGTCATCAACTACATCTAGGTAGTCCGCAAGCCGTTGCGTGTAGGATTGTAGGTTAGAATGTTCCACAGCGGCATCCTCTTGCCTTCTCTCCAGAGAGTCAATTCTTTCATTTGTTGATGAGATCTCTTTTTTGAGCTCAGCGGTAGAGGCCGCCATTTGGGCTGTGAATGAAGCATGATGTTTGTCCAGTAGGGACTTGAGGGAGTCCATGATGAATGAGGGAGTAACTGCTTCAGATGGGGCTTGTTGAATGTTCTGTATAGCCGCCAGTGTGAGATCCGAGGTGTCAGATCCAGGGGAGTCCGGGGGTTCTATATCACTCTGTGACAGTCCTCCTGGTGGTCCAAAGTGATCTATCACAGTTTTTTTGGGTAAAGATGTCTGCTTATTCTTTTTCCCTCTGGCTGACTGTGACATATTTGGGGAGAAGTAGGTTGGACCCGCTGTAGAGGGAGTCTTCACTAGGCTGGAGACCAGGTATAGCAGGGCGGATCCCCTCAGAGATAGGGAGGTGTCACTGTGTGGGAGACAGGCTTAGGTGGCCTAGTTGTGTTTATGCCATGTTAGGCTAAAATACGTTCTAGAAGAAATGAGAATGTCTCTGGAATCCAGTAGTCTTGGTGTGTTAGGAATGGGGTTAGGGCACTCCCCCAAGGAAATTGCCACCTCTGGGCCAGGCCGGAAAAGGGGTGAGGGATATGACCTACTGCAGTAGCATGCAGCAGGAAAGGGGACGGGGGAGTGCACCTCAGTTGCGGGACAAGGGCAAGTTGGACAGCAGCTCTTGAGATTCTAAAGATAGTGCAACACAGTCAAATTCTGTAATAGAACAGGACCTTGGGTGCTGCTGCAGATGTTACATAGGATATCCACAACAGGCCCAAAAGTGTAGTATCAGTGCAGGTTTAGGTTCTTATAAGATGTTGGGGGTTGGCAGTTTGTTTGGCCCCAAGGTCTCAGCCCTCTTTGAGAAAGCTGCTGCTGTTTAAGAGGCTAAAAGTATTTACTGCTTAGTGAGTTTACAGGCCCCTATGTAAGGTTTCATTCCCACGTGGCTGTTCCCTAATGGATGGGCGACCAGCAGGCTGGTTGCAATATTTTCAGCTTTAGCAATTAGGAGCCTATGCACTAGTAAAGCCCTTTGTGTTGCTTGTGCTATAGTTTCTGTTGGCCCCCTGAGTAATAGTTAGAATGTGTCCACACTGGTGGGTAGCTGTGCTGTGCTTATGTGGCGCTAAAAATGGCGTTTTCGCGCCACTAGATGTGAAGAAGAGTGCTGTTGTTAAATGGCCCCCAGCCAATAAGTTTATGCCAGCTGTGTACGACCCGGTAGATCCCTGGGCTCCCTTACTTCAGTGTACTACAGGACAGTGATATCCCCTGCAGGCCCGGCTGCCGTTACTTATGGGGAGATAGTCTACTTACAGCTGTGTGGGAGCTACTCAGTCACAGAGCCTTGTGTGGCGCCGCATCCAAGGTGGCCTCTGAATATGTTGCGGAGAGGTATGCTTCAGTGCGGGGTAAAGACTCTCCAGAGCCAGCGCACAATTTCAGCTTCGCTGCCGCAGAAGGTAGATTGGCGCGGGTAATCCCGCTGTAACTCGACACCTTTATTATTCAGGAACGGGGGGGCTCCTCAAACCCCCGGCGCTGCTGTGACTGACAATCCTGTCGCTATGGATGTGTTGCTCGGTTAAGCCTCCAGCTCCTGGATTATTGCTGATGTCAGCGCAGGGTTCAAGGTAGGCGGCCTGGGGTGGGATAAGTCCTCAGTAGGCAGATGTAGTTGCGCTTGTACTGTGTCTCACTCCGGTGCCGTGCAGACCTTTCTAAATTTAGTTTCTGTGCACCCGCTGGAGATGTGGGGTGACACTTGGGAAAAAATAGTTAATTTTCAGGGGAGTATATCCAGTAAACTTAGTTATCTCACTAGCTGTTACTGGGAGCCCTAGCTAAATGCGACCGGCCAAGATGGTAGATGGCTCCGCCCCCCCTTTGTTTTTAAAATTTAATAACATGGGGTGCAAAGTGGGCGTAGTTTCAACAAATATAATGCGCTATATCTCTGAAACCAAACCGGCACAAACGTTTGTTTTTGCGGCACAAACCAGCACAAATGCAGCACAAACAAATGGTATATTTGTTTTTAAAATTGCATAACATGGGGTGCAAAGTGGGCGGGGTTTCATTAAAAAATAATGTGCAATATTTCCTAAACCAAACCGGCACAAACGTTAGTTTTTGCGGCACAAATCAGCACAAATGAATGGTATATTTGTTTTTAAAATTTAATAACATGGGGTGCAAAGTGGGCGTAGTTTCAACAAATATAATGCGCTATATCTCTGAAACCAAACCGGCACAAACGTTTGTTTTTGCGGCACAAACCAGCACAAATGCAGCACAAACAAATGGTATATTTGTTTTTAAAATCGAATAACATGGGGTGCAAAGTGGGCGGGGTTCATAAAAAATAATTCGCTATATCTCCGAAACCAAAACAGCACAAACGTTAGTTTTTGCGGCACAAATCAGCACAAACGCAGCACAAACCAATGCTATATTTGTTTTTAAAATTGCATAACATGGGGTGCAAAGTGGGCGGAGTTTCAGCAAATATAAATCGCTATATCTCCGAAACCAAACCGCCACAAACGTTGGTTTTTGCTGCACAAACCAGCATAAACGCAGCACAAACAAATGGTATATTTGTTTTTAAAATTGCATAACATGGGGTGCAATATGGGCGGGTTTCATAAAAATAATGCGCTATATTTCCGAAACCAAAATGGCACAAACGTTCGTTTTTGTGGCACAAACCAGCACAAATGCAGCACAAACAAATGGTATATTTGTTTTTAAAATTGCATAACATGGGGTGCAATATGGGCGGGTTTCATAAAAATAATGCGCTATATCTCCGAAACCAAAATGGCACAGACATTCGTTTTTGTGGCACAAATCAGCACAAACGCAGCACAAACGAATGGTATATTTGTTTTTAAAATTTAATAACATGGGGTGCAAAGTGGGCGGAGTTTCAGCAAATATAATGCGCTATATCTCCGAAACCAAACCGGCACAAACGTTTGTTTTTGCGGCACAAACCAGCACAAACACAGCACAAACAAATGGTATATTTGTTTTTAAAATCGAATAACATGGGGTGCAAAGTGGGCGGGGTTCATAAAAAATAATGCGCTATATCTCCGAAACCAAAACAGCACAAACGTTAGTTTTTGCGGCACAAATCAGCACAAACGCAGCACAAACCAATGGTATATTTGTTTTTAAAATTGCATAACATGGGGTGCAAAGTGGGCGGAGTTTCAGCAAATATAATGCGCTATATCTCCGAAACCAAACCGGCACAAACGTTCGTTTTTGCTGCACAAACGCAGCACAAACAAATGGTATATTTGTTTTTAAAATTGCATAACATGGGGTGCAATATGGGCGGGTTTCATAAAAATAATGCTCTATATCTCCGAAACCAAAATGGAACAAACGTTTGTTTTTGTGGCACAAATCAGCAAAAATGCAGCACAAACCAATGGTATATTTGTTTTTAAAATTGCATAATATGGGGTGCAAAGTAGGCGGAGTTTCAGCAAATATAGGCCTAGATTTGGAGTTCGGCGGTAGCCGTCAAAACCAGCGTTAGAGGCTCCTAATGCTGGTTTTGGGCGCCCGCTGGTATTTGGAGTCAGTGATTAAAGGGTCTAACGCTCACTTTACAGCCGCGACTTTTCCATACCGCAGATCCCCCTACGCCATTTGCGTAGCCTATCTTTTCAATGGGATCTTTCTAACGCTGGTATTTAGAGTCGTTTCTGAAGTGAGCGTTAGAGCTCTAACGACAAGATTCCAGCCGCCTGAAAATAGCAGGAGTTAAGAGCTTTCTGGCTAACGCCGGTTTATAAAGCTCTTAACTACTGTACCCTAAAGTACACTAACACCCATAAACTACCTATGTACCCCTAAACCGAGGTCCCCCCACATCGCCGCCACTCTATTTAAATTTTTAACCCCTAATCTGCCGACCGCCACCTACGTTATACTTATGTACCCCTAATCTGCTGCCCCTAACCCCGCCGACCCCTATATTATATTTCTTAACCCCTAACTTGCCCCCCACAACGTCGCCGCAAGCTACTTAAAATAATTAACCCCTAATCTTCCGACCGCAAACCGCCGCCACCTACGTTATACTTATGTACCCCTAATCTGCTACCCCTAACATCGCCGACCCCTATATTATATTTATTAACCCCTAATCTGCCCCCCTCAACGTCGCCGACACCTGCCTACACTTATTAACCCCTAATCTGCCGAGCGGACCTGAGCGCTACTATAATAAAGTTATGAACCCCTAACCCGCCTCACTAACCCTATCATAAATAGTATTAACCCCTAATCTGCCCTCCCTAACATCGCCGACACCTACCTTCAATTATTAACCCCTAATCTGCCGACCGGAGCTCACCGCTATTCTAATAAATGTATTAACCCCTAAAGCTAAGTCTAACCCTAACACTAACACCCCCCTAAGTTAAATATAATTTTTATCTAACGAAATAAATTAACTCTTATTAAATAAATTATTCCTATTTAAAGCTAAATACTTACCTGTAAAATACATCCTAATATAGCTACAATATAAATTATAATTATATTATAGCTATTTTAGGATTAATATTTATTTTACAGGCAACTTTGTAATTATTTTAACCATGTACAATAGCTATTAAATAGTTAAGAACTATTTAATAGTTACCTAGTTAAAATAATAACAAAATTACCTGTAAAATAAGTCCTAACCTAAGATATAATTAAACCTAACACTACCCTATCAATAAAATAATTAAATAAACTACCTACAATTACCTACAATTAACCTAACACTACACTATCAATAAATTAATTAAACACAATTCCTACAAATAAATACAATTAAATAAACTAGCTAAAGTACAAAAAATAAAAAAGAACTAAGTTACAGAAAATAAAAAAATATTTACAAACATAATAAAAATATTACAACAATTTTAAACTAATTACACCTACTCTAAGCCCCCTAATAAAATAACAAAGCCCCCCAAAATAAAAAATTCCCTACCCTATTCTAAATTAAAAAAGTTACAAGCTCTTTTACCTTACCAGCCCTGAACAGGGCCCTTTGCGGGGCATGCCCCAAGAATTTCAGCTCTTTTGCCTGTAAAAGAATAAATACAATACCCCCCCCCCCCCAACATTACAACCCACCACCCACATACCCCTAATCTAACCCAAACCCCCCTTAAATAAACCTAACACTAAGCCCCTGAAGATCTTCCTACCTTGTCTTCACCATACCAGGTTCACCGATCCGTCCTGAAGAGCTCCTCCGATGTCCTGATCCAAGCCCAAGCGGGGGCTGAAGAGGTCCATGATCCGGTCAAAGTCTTCATCCAAGCGGGGCAGAAGAGGATCTTCCATCCGATTGAAGTCATCATCCAGGCGGCATCTTCGATCTTCTTCCATCCGGAGCGAAGCGGCAGGATCCTGAAGACATCCAGCGCGGAACATCCATCCGGACCGACGACTGAACGACGAATGACTGTTCCTTTAAGGGACGTCATCCAAGATGGCGTCCCTCGAATTCCGATTGGCTGATAGGATTCTATCAGCCAATCGGAATTAAGGTAGGAATTTTCTGATTGGCTGATGGAATCAGCCAATCAGAATCAAGTTCAATCCGATTGGCTGATCCAATCAGCCAATCAGATTGAGCTCGCATTCTATTGGCTGTTCCGATCAGCCAATAGAATGCGAGCTCAATCTGATTGGCTGATTGGATCAGCCAATCGGATTGAACTAGATTCTGATTGGCTGATTCCATCAGCCAATCAGAAAATTCCTACCTTAATTCCGATTGGCTGATAGAATCCTATCAGCCAATCGGAATTCGAGGGACGCCATCTTGGATGACGTCCCTTAAAGGAACAGTCATTCGTCGTTCAGTCGTCGGTCCGGATGGATGTTCCGCGCTGTATGTCTTCAGGATCCTGCCGCTTCGCTCCGGATGGAAGAAGATCGAAGATGCCGCCTGGATGATGACTTCAATCGGATGGAAGATCCTCTTCTGCCCCGCTTGGATGAAGACTTTAACCGGATCATGGACCTCTTCAGCCCCCGCTTGGGCTTGGATCAGGACATCGGAGGAGCTCTTCAGGACGGATCGGTGAACCTGGTATGGTGAAGACAAGGTAGGAAGATCTTCAGGGGCTTAGTGTTAGGTTTATTTAAGGGGGGTTTGGGTTAGATTAGGGGTATGTGGGTGGTGGGTTGTAATGTTGGGGGGGGGTATTGTATGTGTTTTTTTTACAGGCAAAAGAGCTGAAATTCTTGGGGCATGCCCCGCAAAGGGCCCTGTTCAGGGCTGGTAAGGTAAAAGAGCTTGTAACTTTTTTAATTTAGAATAGGGTAGGGAATTTTTTATTTTGGGGGGCTTTGTTATTTTATTAGGGGGCTTAGAGTAGGTGTAATTAGTTTAAAATTGTTGTAATATTTTTATTATGTTTGTAAATATTTTTTTATTTTCTGTAACTTAGATCTTTTTTATTTTTTGTACTTTAGCTAGTTTATTTAATTGTATTTATTTGTAGGAATTGTATTTAATTAATTTATTGATAGTGTAGTGTTAGGTTTATTGTAGGTAATTGTAGGTAGTTTATTTAATTATTTTATTGATAGGGTAGTGTTAGGTTTAATTATATCTTAGGTTAGGACTTATTTTACAGGTAATTTTGTTATTATTTTAACTAGGTAACTATTAAATAGTTCTTAACTATTTAATAGCTATTGTACCTGGTTAAAATAATTACAAAGTTACCTGTAAAATAAATATTAATCCTAAAATAGCTATAATATAATTATAATTTATATTGTAGCTATATTAGGATGTATTTTACAGGTAAGTATTTAGCTTTAAATAGGAATAATTTATTTAATAAGAGTTAATTTATTTCGTTAGATAAAAATTATATTTAATTTAGGGGGGTGTTAGTGTTGGGGTTAGACTTAGCTTTAGGGGTTAATACATTTATTAGAATAGCGGTGAGCTCCGGTCGGCAGATTAGGGGTTAATAATTGAAGTTAGGTGTCGGCGATGTTAGGGAGGGCAGATTAGGGGTTAATACTATTTATGATAGGGTTAGTGGGGCGGATTAGGGGTTAATAACTTTATTATAGTAGCGCTCAGGTCCGCTCGGCAGATTAGGGGTTAATAAGTGTAGGCAGGTGTCGGCGACGTTGAGGGGGGCAGATTAGGGGTTAATAAATATAATATAGGGGTCGGCGATGTTAGGGCAGCAGATTAGGGGTACATAGGGAGAACGTAGGTTGCGGCGGTTTACGGAGCGGCAGATTAGGGGTTAAAAAAAATATGCAGGGGTCAGCGATAGCGGGGGCGGCAGATTAGGGGTTAATAAGTGTAAGGCTAGGGGTGTTTAGACTCGGGGTACATGTTAGAGTGTTAGGTGCAGACGTAGGAAGTGTTTCCCCATAGGAAACAATGGGGCTGCGTTAGGAGCTGAACGCTGCTTTTTTGCAGGTGTTAGGTTTTTTTTCAGCTCAAACAGCCCCATTGTTTCCTATGGGAGAATCGTGCACGAGCACGTTTTTGAGGCCGGCCGCGTCCGTAAGCAACTCTGGTATCGAGAGTTGCATTTGCGGTAAAAATGCTCTACGCTCCTTTTTTGGAGCCTAACGCAGCATTTGTTTGAACTCTCGATACCAGAGTTAATTTTATGGTGCGGCCAGAAAAAAGCCAGCGGAGCGTTAGCAGCCCTTTTACCGCCGAACTCCAAATCTAGGCCATAATGCGCTATATCTCCGAAACCAAACCGGCAAAAATATTCATTTTTGCGGCACAAATCAGCACAAACGAATGGTATATTTGTTTTTAAAATTGAATAACATGGGGTGCAAAGTGGGCGGGGTTTCATAAAAAATAATGCGCTATATCTCCGAAACCAAAACAGCACAAACGTTCGTTTTTGCAGCACAAATCAGCACAAACGCAGCACAAACAAATGGTATATTTGTTTTTAAAATTGCATAACATGGGGTGCAAAGTGGGCGGAGTTTCAGCAAATATAATGCGCTATATCTCGGAAACCAAACCGGCACAAACGTTCGTTTTTGCGGCACAAACCAGCACAAACGTAGCACAAACAAATGGTATATTTGTTTTTAAAATTGCATAACATGGGGTGCAAAGTGGGCGGAGTTTCAGCAAATATAATGCGCTATATCTCCGAAACCAAACCGGCACAAACGTTCGTTTTTGTGGCACAAACCAGCACAAACACAGCACAAACAAATGGTATATTTGTTTTTAAAATTGCATAACATGGGGTGCAAAGTGGGCGGGGTTTCATAAAAAAATAATGTACAATATCTCCTAAACCAAACCGGCACAAAAGTTGGTTTTTGCGGCACAAATCAGCACAAACGTAGCACAAACGAATGGTATATTTTAATTCAGTTTTTACAAACATGGGGTGCCAACTTCACATAGGTTAATTCATGAGCCTTTTTAGAGTGTTGTTCTCTATTTGTACTTCATTAAGGCCCTGTGCTAGAATATCCACTTTCTGATTCAGAGTGACTATCTCATTGGCCATTTCTGTAGGATTCATTATATACTGTAAGGTTAACTTTTTCTGTATGGCTTGATTATTCTGCAATATCCCTGTACTTCTATTAACCTTTGAAGTAACTTTAAAATTATGAGGATGTAGATAATCCCAGTCAGACACTTCTTAATGAGTAAGTGTGTGACGATTGGGAGTAACACTTTAGTAAACCTTACAAATAATAATCCTCTTATAAGAAATAAATCTTACAGGGATCCTTATAATCAATACTCTTAGTGCAATATAAAACTGATGTCAGATAAGAGTTGGTATAAGGAATCCCGTTTTCACAAGGGTTAAGTATCTGCAAGTTAAGTTCCTTAGAAAAGAAATAATACAGCTCCTTATGCAAAAAGTTCTTTTCAATATGGAGGAGTTAGTATGTAACGTCACAGAGTTCAGTAAAGGTTTGTGCTTGTAACTTTATATAAGTAAATGCAGCTTTAATGCAGTTATCAGGCGAAAAACAACTCTTGAATTATAAGGCTTAGATTACAGACCTGAAATGTGTGTCCGTTATAGAAGGTATGCCTTTCAAGGAATTGCAGGGTAAACAAACTGCGGTGTCTTCGCTGAGAGAGCAGCTGCGGTGTGTGCGACTGCACGCTGTGAGTCCGGATGATGACGTCACTGTCAGCGTTCACTCTGTGTGGAGTCGGGTGCAGCCATCAGCTGTAGAAGTGGTAAACACTGTTGGAACCATAGACAGGTAATCCTTAGTGCTGTTTGGGAAAATGAGTGTGTATCCTCGATAGAGGTATAATATGACAAGAGTTGGGGAGCTAGCAATTCTTTGAATTTGGTGTAGTAGGCGTATGAAAAGCCGTCAGGTCCAGGTGACCTGCCCGTAGGTAGAACTTTGATAGAGTTGAGCACTTCTTCTATAGTTATGGGTTCTTCTAATTGTGTTTTTTTATCTAATGTGAGTTTTGGTAATTGTAGTTGCGAGAGAAAGGCGTCTATATTATCTCTACGGTGGGTGTTGTCGTTTGGGTTTCTGGGAGTTAGGTTGTAGAGATCACTAAAATATTCCTTGAAAGTCTCCGCTATAGAGTGGGAAGAGTGATGGGACTGTCCCTTTTTTATCTTTAATCTGTAGAATATATCTAGCTCTTGCTTTTTTCTTAACAAGTCTAGTCAGTGCCCTACCTGGTTTGTTATAGGAGTCGTATGCATGTCGTTTTAAAATAAATTGTTGTTTGTGGACTTCCCTGTTTAAGAGTGTGGCTAGTTCTCTTTTCTTATCAGTTTGGAGTTCTAGAATTTGGGATGCAGACGGGTCTTTTTTATGTTGCGCCTCTGTTTCTTCTATGGATTTTATCAAAAGGTTTATAGAATCTTTTTTAACTTTGTTTATTCTGGCCTTCTTTGCGATAAATATCCCTCTTATAACAGTTTTATGTGCCTCCCATAAGTTTTGTGAGGAAATATCAGGCGTGGTATTTAAGTGAAAATATTCTGTAATGCTTTCAGCAATTTTAGTTTGTATTTCTGGATCGTTGAGCATGTAGTGGTGTAATTTCCAAATATAATTTTTAATGGGTTTGTAGGGCCAGCTGAATGAGCATTGTATTATATTATGGTCAGTCCATGTTACCTGGAGCATTCTTGCATTTCTAAACATAGTCAAACTTGTTACGTCTGTGAAAATGTAATCGATACGGGTATAAATCTTATGAGGGTAGGAATAGAATGAATAGTCTCAAGTTTCTGGGTGTAATGTTCTCCATATGTCTTTTAACATAAGTTGTTTTAAGAGACCGTTGTTTTCCTTATCACAGATGTTGGTGTCGATGAATGTGTTGAAGAGCAGTCAATCTGCGGTTGTAATGCAACCTATTAATATGGTGCCAGTAGAGAATTCTAAGATATCATTCGCTAGTTTTTTGAAAAATTGGTATTGTTGTGTAGGTGGGGCATATAAGGATATGATTGTCACAGGACGTCCATACAGTAAACCATTAACTATTATATATCGACCCTCTATGTCTCTGTGGACTTTAGTTTCCTGAAAGGGAGTTTCTTTTTTAAGGAGGATTCCTACCCCTTGGATCTTGCATTTTGGATTAGAGGCATAATAGAATATACCAAACTTATAGTGAAAAGTTTTAGGTTCTCTACCTTTTAGGAAATGGGACTCTTGTAAGAGTATTATATCTCCTTTTAATATTTTAAACTCTGCAAGGGCAACATTTCGTTTTATGGGTGAGTTTAGACCGTTGGCATTGACGGATAAAATGTGCATAGAATTATCCACGTTATTCAGCATCATGTTGGGTGTGCATGTAGGTATATTGGCCTGTACTGTGATGCATGTTCAAGAAAATAAGGATGTTTATGTAGATTGTGAGAGTGTACCCCAACGCTTCAACTATCAGGTATCGTATCCGAAAAGGTAAATAGCAATAGTTGAAATAAAAACTTTAACAATAACATTATAAACATTAAAAATCTCAACGTTAACCTTAACATTTCAAACATTAACATAAATATATAACTGTATTGGTTTTGCCAATGCGTGGACAGGATCTGTATCTCCGGCCCACGCATACGCAAAAGAGGGGAGAAAATTAACTCTCTCCACTACATCCCATGAGTCTGACATTGTCCTCACTCTCTGATTTGTTTGGTGATGAAATTAGCACTGATCTCTGAAAAGTTGGGCATTTTAACCAGGGCGATAAATAGAAAAACGGCAGTCCAAAACCTGAGCAGCAAAATTGTGATATGCTCATAACTTATCACATTAATCCACCATATGGGTGGGTCAATGCCCACTTTAGTGCATAACCTAGGATCGTATTGGAGATATATAACTTTTATATAGTATTACTTTTGAAAATCAATCCCTTTAGTATCAGTTACCGAAAGTAAGTACATTAATCTCAGTCATAGGTTACTTATCTGTCTCTGAAGACAATGGAGGAGAAGAAGGCTTATTTCAATGTTTCATGCTGGGGGGTGTTGGGTATTATCTTGCTGTCTGGGTAGTTTCTTTGTCTGGACCGTTGTCCATTGTTGTCTCCTTTGATGGGTTGTTTTGTGGCGAAGGGTATGAAGGCGTTTCCTCCTCAGCCTTCTGTTGTGGTTGTTGAAATTGTACGTTGAGTGCTCTAGACAATGGTCCCAAGTCTGAAATGTCCTTATAAATTAAATGTTTCCCCGCATGAGGTATGATGATGCTGAAAGGGAAACCCCAGAGATATTTGATTTTATTTTCTTGTAGAGTTGACGTGATGAATCTTACTGCTTTTCTTCTTTCAATGGTTGCGGAGCATAAATCTTGATAAATTTGAACATCTTGTTCTCTGAACTTAATTGTACGTGATGTTCTAGCCACAGTCCATATCAATTCTCTGTCTCTATAATGTAGAAGTTTCACAATGACATCTCTTGGCGGAGCAGACACAGCTGGTCTAGGGCGGAGAGCTCTGTGGGCTCTTTCGATGGAGATCTCTGAAATCTGAGTAGTATGAGTTAGGGTATTAAAGAATTCTATGAGGTAGGATAACAGGCTATTCAAATCCACTTCCTCCGAGATACCTCTTATTCTCAGATTGTTGGGCCTCCCCCGATTCTCAAGGTCCACTACTTTCTCTTGTAGGGGCTGCAAGGATGCGGCATGTTGTGATAGACATGTCTCAGTTGAAGAAACCATATTCCCTAGTGTGTTTTGCTCTGCTTCCAGGTCATCTAATCTAGAGCCTAGGTCTTTTTTTTTTTTTTTTTCAAACAAGCTTTATTGGAAATCAACGGCGATACAATTTAGTAAATGACACACAAGTCAAGGATAAAAAATTACATGGTACGGTCCTTGCCAACAAGGTTATACTGTAAATGATCTCCCTTGTAGAGTGGCCCACCTGTACCACGGACCATCCATCTTGGGGTTATTGTCCATTAAGACTTTATTGGTATGCCGCCCTTGAGGCATCTCACGCTGTACTGATTTGCATAGACCTATACTTATTCCATCATCACGGTGGCTAGTGTATCTAAGGTTAGGTTATACAGATTCCAATAAGCATAACATCATTCAATAAAACAACTACAACATTTGTATGTGCAATAAATTAAACCTCTTTGATCCACACCTACTATGTAACGATGAGGGGTGGGGAGGGAAATAGGAGAGGGGGAGGAAGGGGGAGAGGGAAGGGAGGATGGCAGGTTTGAGGAGATGGGGGGGGAAGAATAATGGAGGCCTGGCCTGTGAGGTCCCGCTCTATGTATTATGGTTCCTCCACTGGAGCATAGTCTCCAGTTATGACAGGGGCTTTGAGTAGGAGCCTAGGTCATTTATATCTCTTTTGATTGCTTAGAGTTCCGACTTTATAAAGGTTTTTAAGTCTGCTATATCTGTTTTGGACGACAAGTTCTGCATTGTAGTTTGAATATGCAGTAGTTGCTCTTGTGGGAGCACTGTGGTTTGTGAAGGTATTTGTAGTTCTGGTGTTGTGACTGCTTGAGATGGCAGGGAATTTCTGGTAGAAGGAGTTAAGATTGCCTGTTTGGATAGGAGTTTTAGTATTTTTTTTTCTACCTTAGGAAGACGTTTAGAAGCCATATTGATAGGATAAAGACAAAATACCACAATCAATTATGCGTGTCTCAGTCGAGACAGTGTGCGCCTTACGGCATTATATGTTATATCCTTGATTCCAAATGTTATCAATATTTCTCTCTTTTCCCTTCAATGTGGATTTATTGTCGGATTATAATATTTACTTTATGTAAAGCTAATTTTCTAGCCACCTAGGGTTTGTGTTAGTGTCTATCATCTGTCACATATCTCTGTTTTGTAATAAATAATGATGTCTGTTTAAGAGCCCTAAATCTGGGCCATGTGTCAGCATAGAACTGTATAATAAAGTAATCCCTTTCGTGACCCTGGTTAGTTAGGTGACCGGTAGCGATATCAATCGCTTTATTAGGGTTGCAAGCTTTGTAGCGTCACTTACGTTCACTTGTGCTGTTGTCTCGAGGCCCCTTAGTGATCTGGACTTCTTCCGTTATATAGAGGCCCTGTAGGCGGGGCTAGATGGCAGCGGTCCGTGATGTTAATGCAGCCCTAGCGACAGTTTAGGTATGTATGTTCCCTCTTCTCCTCCCAGGCAAGTGTATATGCAGGTGAAGGGTATCAGGCTATAGGTCTGGCTCACAGCTCAGTGTTGTGGCGAACCAAATATCTTTGCAAATACCTCATACTACTGAGGTTTTTAAGTAGCTCCACCATACTTCCAGAGGAAATATACTTAAAAAGGCAGAGGGAATACCAACTGCCGATCCACTGAAGTTTCCTATACACCCCAAGAGGAAAGCAGTTTTCCATAAGAGGAATTCCTTACTGTGCGGACCACTTACCTCATAAGATTGAGGTCTGTTCTTGTAAGTTTGCACTTCTTACATACCCATTGTCACCAGTGGGGCATTCTATTTCAGTTTCATCTAAATTTTTGTATACACCTAATTTTTTGTATATTAATATCTGTATCATCTTTATTTCCAACATATTTGTTATATTTTTATATTTGTTTGAGATCGTATTCACGTTTTAATATTCATTCCGTTATTTGTGATATAAATTGACTCTGTGCAACCAGCGCTATCTAGTCTCTTTACATGTCCTCTTGTTTACCCATACATATATATATATATATATATATATACACACACATATACATCATTAGACATGTATGTATCTCAATGTTAAAGTCTTTTGCCGGCTTTTTTTCCCAAGATCTCATTTCTTTGAGCCCTTATAACATTTGAGTGCAATACGTTTTTGAAATAATTTTTAGTGGACAGTGTTAATATGAATGTAACTGTACTTTGTAATGTATTTTTTATGTGTGTTGTGCAACTTTTTATTTTTGGAAAACAGTTCACCACAGCTCTGAGATCACGGTAAGGATTCTAGCGTAATATGAGCGCAAATGATTGTGAACACCCTCGTGAAATTGTTTCCGCTACACTTGTAATCTAGCCCTAATCTATGCTTACCAGATAATTTCCTTTCCATCTGTATGAGGAGAGTCCATGGCTTCATTCATTACTTGTGGGAAATACAGAGCCTGGCCACCAGGAGAAGGCAAAGACACCCCAGCCAAAGGCTTAAAAACCTCCTGCACTCCCCTCATCACCCAGTCATTCTGCCGAGTGAACAAGGAACAGTAGGAGAAATATTAGGGTATAAATGTGCCAGAAGAACAAAAAAAATCTGGTCCGCTCAAACGGAGAAAATGTGCGGGGGGCGTGGACTCTCCTCATACAGATGGAAAGGAAATTATCTGGTTAGCATAATTTATGTTTTCCATCTTAATATGAGGGGAGTCCAGGGCTTCATTCCTCACTTGTGGGAAACAAATACCCAAGCTCTAGAGGACACTGAATGAAAACGGGAGGGTAAAAAGAGGCAAACCCTATTCTGAGGGCACCACAGCCAGTAAAACCTTTCTCCCAAAAACTGCTTCAGCCGAATCTAAACATCAAGTTTTTAAAACTTTGAAAAAGTATGTAAGGAGGACCAGGTAGCCGCCCTACAAATCTGCTCCATAGATGCCTCATTCTTGAAGGCCCAAGACGAAGCTACAGCCCTAGTTGAATGAGCCGTAATCCTCTGAGGAGGCTTATGTCCCACTGATTCATAAGCTAAGCGAATAATACTCCTCAACCAAAAAGATAAGGAAGTGGAGGAGGCCTGCTACCCTCTATGCTTCCTAGAATAGACCACAAACAAAGAAGAAGTTTGTATAAAATCCTTTGTAGCTTGAAGATAGAATTTCAAAGCCCGAACCACATCCAAATTATGAAGTAACCTTTCTTTTGAAGAAGAAGGGTTAGGACACAAGGAAGGAAACAAAATCTCCTGATTGATGTTGTGATCAGAAACCTTAGGAAGAAAACCTAACCCAGTGTTACAGTACCGACAGGATACCAAGGGTTAATACCAGATGGAAGATGCCCTGAATGTGAGATCAGCAACTCACAACCCAGCCAATACCCCCCTCAAACATGAGACCAGGCTCCACATTGAAGGTAAAAACAGAATGAACTTTATTGAAGGCTATATGCCCAGTATTTATGCAGGTCTGACCCCAGATGGGGGGTTGAAAGAATATTGTATATTAGATAGAGGGAAAACGCCCTTTGACATGCCACAATAGAATTACATTACTTAAGCAGATAAACAAGTTAAACACAAGACACACTTGAGCCTTTCTTATCACTTGGGCGTCTGCTTTCTGGATGGGATTAAAAAAGTGTTTATCACTTAAACTTAATTACAACACACATTAGCTGATGCCAGCAACCTTGTATTTAGAAAATAGCTTCTTAAAGCTGAACAAAGTTAACTCTTTCAGTACTGACAGAAGGGTCTGTCACATAGCTCCCTCCTAGTGGAACACTCCGGCAGACCCGGCTTGACCCTTTGGCGGGTCAACCTGGGGATGACAGGACTAGGAGGTGGTAGGCATGTCAGTTTGCCGGGACAATCCATCTGTATTCCCGTTATGAGAGAGAATTCCTGCCCGTATAAATAAGGGTTCAACTTCTTCAGTGCCCATACTAGAGCTAAACAGTCCTTCAAAATATCATCGGCTTCTTTACGTGGTTTTTGTACCTGCTCTTTATAGGTATCCACAATCCCTTCATACTGACATAGGGTGCCCTTGAGTTGCTGCACCTCACTATGAGCCAGCGTCAGCTTCTCCTCCAGTGTCACTAAGTTTGTCTTTAATGTTTCATGTTCCACTCTCAAGCTGGTGTTTTCTGCAGTCTGTCGGTGCAGCTTGTCTAGCAGAGATTCCCGTTCTAAACGTGCTTTTTCCTCTGCGCTCCTCTTCTCTCCCGCTAGCACTGTTACATGATTGTTTATCGTGACCATTTCATCCTCTACTTGGCTCTTCTCCTTCATCAGCGCATTGTAACGGGACTCCCACGTATCTATAGCGGATCTGGGCACGGGTAGGCACAGGGTTAACATCAGCGGGACCCATAGGAGCGTAGGCAGAAACAAGGGGGGCCAAGTTATTTCCAAGGAGAACATCAGCTGGTAAGTCCTTCATGACCCCCACATTCACAGGTCTAGCGCCCACTCCCCAATCCAAATGTACCCTGGCAACAGGTAGGCGGAACACAGCGCCCCCTGCTACCCTCACAGTCACAGTGTCTCCAGTGTGCTGTTTCTCAGACACCACTTTTGAAGCAAGGTCATGGTAGCACCAGTATCCCGTAGACCACTGACCTCCTTCCCATTCACTTTAACCAGTTGCCGGTTATTCCGGTGGGCAGCTTGCACAAGGTCTGCTTCATGTAGGATGCCCCAGCATTCTTCCACCTCTATGCAGTGGGCCGCAGGCTGAGGGTTACGTGGGATTCCGCCGGCAGGTCTTCTCCAGGACTGTGCTTGGTTTGCTGCATTTAGGGGACACTCTGGTCTTTTGTGCCCAAGTTGCTTACATCCAAAGCATCGAATAGGCTGTGAGTATCCCTGTGAATTGAACTGGGCTCTCTGAGGATAGTTCATGGCTGGAGGCCGTGTGGTAGAGCGGTGCACCGGGGGCTGGTAACTGGTAGCTGCTGGGGTGACTGTGGGTCTGTACTCTACTCTGGCAGGGGGCTTAGTGGTAGCAGTGTCCAGTTTGCGGGCATCTGTATACTCATCTGCCAGGCGAGCAGCTTCATGCAGGGTGGAGGGTTTACGGTCCCGAACCCACTCCTGCTGATAACTTGTCAAAGCAATGTTCCAACAGGAATAGCTGCAGCACCCCAGATACGGCTTGGCACCCCGCCATCCAGTAAGATGCTGTGCGGTGCACCTTACATGCCCACTCAACGTAGGAATCACCAGCTAATTTAAAAGTGTCTCTGAACCGCCTCCGGTGTAACCACATACCTGGAGAGCAGAGCCTCTTTTACAGTATTATAATCCCAGAATTTCCTCATCTGGAATGGCCCGAAAAGCCTCACTGCCCCGGCCAGATAATTTTCCGGATAATATCGTGACCCAGTCCTTTGCGGGTACCTTGTGTAGTGCACATTGCCTCTCAAAATCTGCAAGGTACCCATCAATCTCTCCTTCTGTTTCCAGGAAGTTTTTAAAAGCTGCAAAATTTACTTTTCTCTTTTCCATTGGGGTTGCTGTGACTTGGGCTGCTGCAGCGCCGTTTTGGCGAAGTAGGTTGGCCTCCACAGCTGCTATGACCCGGTCGATAATTTCCGCAGATGGGTTGGGGCCATAATGTGCCAGTCTTATTTTGACCGCCCGGTCAAAGCTTGCTTCTTCGGGGGTTCTGTCTGATATGCTGGGCTCATTGGTTCCTTCGGGCCCTGGTACTCCTTCCATCTCGGTCAGTCTTGTAATAATCTCCCTCTTCCTGAGGTTACTGGTTTGTTGGCCCTGTTGTTCTAGCAGGTCTTTAAGGGTAGCTCTTTTTAGCCTTTCATACGGTATTCCCATTCGGTCTGGATGTGTAGTTGCTCTTCTGGGCGATAAGGATCCTCCCGTCGCTTGCCACCAATTGTTACGGTACCGACAGGATACCAAGGGTTAATACCAGATGGAAGATGCCCTGAATGTGAGATCAGCAACTCACAACCCAGCCAATACCCCCCTCAAACATGAGACCAGGCTCCACATTGAAGGTAAAAACAGAATGAACTTTATTGAAGGCTATATGCCCAGTATTTATGCAGGTCTGACCCCAGATGGGGGGTTGAAAGAATATTGTACATTAGATAGAGGGAAAACGCCCTTTGACATGCCACAATAGAATTATATTACTTAAGCAGATAAACAAGTTAAACACAAGACACACTTGAGCCTTTCTTATCTCTTGGGCGTCTGCTCTCTGGATGGGATTAAACAATGTGAATGTTTATCACTTAAACTTAATTACAACACACAATAGCTGATGCCAGCAACCTTGTATTTAGAAAATAGCTTCTTAAAGCTGAACAAAGTTAACTCTTTCAGTACTGACAGAAGGGTCTGTCACACCCAGTATTAAGAACAGCCTTATCAGCATGAAATACTAGGTAAGGAGGCTCACATTGCAAGGCAGCCATCTCAGAAACTGAGTGCCGAAGCAATAGCCAGTAGAAAAAGGACCTTCCAAGACAGTAATTTAATGTCAAGCGCGTGCAAAGGCTCAAATGGAGCCCTCTGCAAAACTTTAAGGACAAGATTTAAACTCTAAGCAGTCAAATACAGGCCGGATCTTAACCAGCGCCTGAACATCAGGAAGCTCTGTGAGCTTCTTGTGCAATAGAACAGATAGGGCCAAAATCTGCCCCTTTAAGGAACTAGCAGAAAGGCCCTTCTCCAGACCATCCTGGAGAAAGGAGAGAATCCTGGACACCTTGACCTTATGCCAAGGGAATCCACGCTCTTCACACCAGAATAAGTAGGTCCTCCACACCTTATGATAGATGCGACGAGTGACCGGCTTACGAGCTTGAATGAGAGTATCAATCACTCTCTCAGAAAAAAACTCTCTTGGCTAAGACTAAGCGTTCAATCTCCACTTAGTCAGCCTCAGAGAATCTAGATTTTGTTGAACAAAGGGACTTTATTTCAGCAGATCCCTGCGACAAGGTAACCTCCATGGAGGAGATGAAGACATCCCCACCAGGTCTGCGAACCACATCCTTCGCTACCACAACGGAGCAATGAGTATCGCCGAAGCTTGCTCTTGCTTGATGTGGGTCACTACGCGAGGGAAAAGTGGTAATGGAGGAAAGAAGTAAATTAGATTGAACTTCCAAGGCACTGCTAATGCATCCACCAGCTCCGCTTGAGGATCCCTGGACCGCGACCTGTATCTGGGTAGCTTGGAATTGAGCCTGGACGCCATGAGATCTATCTCTGGAGTCCCCAATTTGTTGAAATTTCAGCAAACACCTCGGGTGGAGAGACCATTCCCCCGGATGAAAGGATTGTCTGCTGAGAAAATCCACTTCCCTGTTGTCCACACCTGGAATGTGGATCGCTGACAGAGAGCAGTTGTGGGCTTCCACCCATTCCAGTATCTGAGATACTTCCCTCATTGCTAGGAAGCTTCTCGTTCCACTCTGATGGTTGATGTAAGCCACCAAGGTAATCTCATAAACTGGGACGAACCCAGGAGAGGCCAAATGTTCAGAGCATTGAAGATCGCTCAAAGTTCCAAAATGTAGATTGGGAGGAGAGCTTCCTCTCGAGTCCACAGGCTCTGTGCCTTCCTGGCACCCCAAACAGCTCCCCATCCTGATAGAATTACGTCCGTAGTCACAATCTCCCAGGATGGTCTTCTGAAGGACATCCCTTGGGACAGGTGATCTGGACAGAGTCACCATGAGAGCAATTCTCTCGATCGGTTGTCCAGAGAAATCTGTTGCGACAGATCCAAGTGGTCACCGTTCCACTGCTTTAGCATGCACAACTGAAGAGGTCTGAGATGGAACCTGGCAAATGGAATGATGTCTATGCTGGACACCATAAGCCCAATTACCTCCATACACCAGGCTACAGAGGGCCTCAAGAAGGTCTCGAGGGCAAGACAATTTGAAGTTAGTTTGCAATGTCTTTGATCTGTAAGTCTATTATCATACCCAGGAACTCCACACTGGTACTCGGAACAAGAGAACTCTTTTCTAAGTTTATCTTCCATCCATGAGATCGAAGAAGTAACAGAAGAGCTTTTAGAATTTTCCTCTACCAGCCAACAGGATGGAGCCTGAAAGAGAATGTGGTCCAAGTATGGCACTACTGCTATACCTCTAGTTCTGGCCACTGCAAGCAGAGCCCCTAGAACCTTCATAAAGACTCTTGGGGCAGTAGCTAGACCAAAAGGAAGTGCTGGTCCAGAAATGTAAATCTTAGAAATTTAAGTGGATTGGAACATGAAGGGAAGCATCCTTCAAGTCTATCATAGTCATGAATTGTCCTTCCTGACTAAGAGCAGGATGGACCTTATCGTCTCCATCTTGAACGATGGGACCGACAGGAACTTGTTTAAGCACTTTAGGTCCAGAATCGGGCAAAAAGTTCCCTCCTTCTTTGGGACCACAAAAAGGTTTGAGTAGTATCCCTGACCTCGTTCTTCTAGAGGTACCAGTACAATCACCCCCAGGGAAGAGAGATCCCTCACACACCCTAGAAAAGCCTCTAGTTTTTCTGACCTTGTAGACAGGTTTGAGAAGTGGAATCTGCCCTTGAGTGGATGAGATTTGAACCCTATCCTGTATCCCTGAGCGATGATTTCCAAGACCCAAGGGTCTTGCACGTCCCCAAGCCAAGCCTCCAAAAAGAGAGATAGTCTGCCCCAGACACGATCCAGCGACGGATCGGGAGCCGACCCATTATGCCGACTTTGGCTCGACGGGCTTCTTGTTCTGCTTGGACTTGTTCCAAGCCTGAGGCGGTTTCCAAGTTCCCTTGAACTGATCTGGCTTCACGGAGGGCTGCTGGCATTGGGATTTGTCTGAACGAAAGGACTGAAAATTAGATCCTTTAGCTTTGATCTTCTTATCCTGCGGTAAAAAGGCACCTTTGCCTCCAGTAACCTGGACCAAACAGAATTTTCCCTTTAAAAGGAAGGGAAAGACTTTGAAGTCATGTCAGCTGACCAAGACTTCAGCCATAGAGCCCTACAGGCTACAACAGAAAAACCTGACGCCTTGGCATTCAGGCAAATCTGCATATTTGCATCACCAATAAAAGAATTAGCCACCTTTAAGGCCTTAATTCTTCCCTGGATCATTTCGAGGGGACCCTCCACCTCGATCAATTCCAATAAAGAGTCGCACCAGAAGGTCGCAGCTCCAGCTACGGCAGCAACTGTTGCTGCTGGTTGAAACAAATATCCTGTGTGCTGAAACATTTTTCTCAACAGAGTTTCCAGCTTCTTATCCATGGGCTCTTTAAACAAAGAACTATCCTCAAGCAGAATAGTTGTGCACTTTGCAAGCATGGAGATAGCGCCATCTACCTTAGGGATAGAACCCAACAACTCCAATGGAGAGTCTGGAACCGGTAATAATTTCTTAAAGGAAGAGGAAGGGGAAAAGGATGATCCAAGTCTTTCCCATTCGTTCTTAATAATATTCGCCATCTTTACGAGAACCGGGGAAACCTGTGGTACAACCCTGTCCTTATAGATTCTATAAAGCTTAGGAATACAAGGTTCCACAGGCAACTTAGGCTCTCGAACATCTAACATAGCCAAAACTTCTTTTAACAGAAAGCGTAAGAGTTCAATCCTAAACCTAAAGTCTGGCTCCTCCACAGCTGGAGGCTTAGAGGCAACAGATTCCGACCCAGAGAGATCGTCCTCTGAAGTATCAGAAGCGTCTTCATCAGCGGATAATTTTGTATCAAATAAATCCAACAATCTAGTAGATGACCCCTGGGAAGGATAGCAGTATTTAACCTTTCACTTGCGCTTAGCAAGGCGAGGTAAAGTACTAAAGGCTGCAGACACTGCCGTTTGTAGTTGCTCAGTAAAGTCTGGCGGTAAAAGGGCCCCTCACAAAGACGGAGTAGGAGTGCTATGGGAAGCTACATATGTATTAGGAGATGACTGTAGGGTGCACAACCTCACAGGACAGAGACCCCTCAGAGGTGGACGGCTCGGTGTTACTAAATATATTGGTCTTTTTAGACAAGATTACTTTAGCAAAGCATGTGGAACATAATTGAGCAGGTGGATATACCGTAGCCTCCTCACAATATAAACAGGTATTAGACTTAGGTAAAGAAGGAGTACCCTCCAATGTATCAGAGTCCTCCATAGCTTGCGCTTGTAAGATGGACTATAGAAAAAGATAAATGGCACTTTTATACCCCCAATGGCTGGAGCACTCACCATCTCCTATCACCCAGACCCCACAGAGATACTGATTCGTCTCCGGTAAACTGCACGGTAAGGAAAGAGGAAACCAGTAAAACCCCACCCAGTCACGTGGTGTGCAATGCAGGACCGCCCCGCTACAGGAGAAAGCACGCCAAAACTAAGGGGTCGCACAGCTATCCAAAATCGAAAGTAAAACCTGTACGTTCCAATACCTGCCTGAGCCTCATCTCACACATGTCGCAGCATAAACATAATAAAATAAATTATGTGATAAATCCTCCCTGTTCAATAAAACCCTTACAGAGATATTAACCCTTGATTCTATACAGATAAAAGGAGTCACACTGTGACTGTCTTCTTGCGTTATCATACATGTATAAAAAAATTAATCAATCTTACCAGAATCTATGCCATAGAACAGGAACCTGGCCTCTCAAGTTTGACAGTGTTGTAGTATCACTCCTGACATGGACTTGAGTGATAGAAGCAGGCAGTGAAAGGAGCTGTTAATACGAGTCTGGATGGGTTTGCAGAAAGACTCTCCCTGCATCTCCAGACCCTAACTTTTGTCAATGCTCTCACTGAGAGACTGATAAAACTAAAAAAAAAAAACTAAATTAAAGGAACAGTAAAATAAGAAAACAACAAAAAAAAAACTTTCATGAGTCAGACAGAGCATGCAAATAATAACAAATCTCCAATTTACTTCTATTACCTAATTTGCTTAACCTCTTGGTATCCTTTGTTGAAAAGGTAGGCTCAGGAGCAGCAAAGTAGTACTGGGAACTATGTGCTGATTAGTGTCCGCACATTTATGCCTCTTGTCATTGGCTCACCCAATGTGTTGTTAACTCCCAGTAGTGCATGTCTGCTCCTTCAACACAGCATAACAATCTAAGGAATCACATTTACTCTGCTTGAATCATTACATAATTTTTGGTGGTTTCATGTGCCTTTTAATAGTTTATAAATAGTAAAGGAGAAGCTCTATTCTATATACTCTCTCATACTTTAGCTCTCTTTTCTGTCACAATGAAATATATTTTGGGCAAGTTTGGGATACAAATATTACAAACCTGCAGGTAACTTTTATGAGTTTTGCAAATTTGGCATTAAATATGTCCTATAACACACACAGAGATACCTGCTAATAGCAAATAACAGCACACACAGATGCCACATAGCAAAAAGACCCACTCAAGCACACACATATACAAACACACACACATAAACACACAAGCACACACACATAAACATACAAGCACACATAAACACACAATCACGCACACACAAGCACAAACACATAAACACACACACAAACACACAATCACGCACACATAAACACAATCACGCACACATAAACACACAAGCGCACACACACATAAACACACACAAAAATACACATAAACTCACCATTTGTTAAATGTAAATAATTATCTCCTATAAGATTAATGTTGTCATGAAAATGCTCAGAGTGGCAAAAGAATTTAATGTGCATCTGAGGACTACAATGTAATCAGTGGTTTGATGGGCAGTAAACTTTACCAGCTTAGACTTTAAAATAAAAAATTGTAAATAATGTTTATAGCTTGATTCTGGATCAAGATATGAAAGCTTTTGTTTGCAAAAGTACTGCACCCAGCCTCCCCCCCCCCCTCCCTGGGCCATAACCTTACCTATAAATAATATGCTCAGCCTCTGACAGACTGGTCCAGTCTTGATCCACTAGTTCCAGGCAGTGGCTCTTAAACTTAGTTAAATTGGCTGCCAGTGCTTGCAGATGAGGTGCTTAGTATTGGCTGCATGAGGGGTTGGCCTTGTTCCATAGGTCACTCATGGCCTCTCCATCTGCTCAGTCTACTCACTTGTCACATTCTACCCAGTGAACCCCTGCAGTGCTAACGTGACTGCCCCCTGTATGGCCTGCAGTGGAGCAGCCTTGCAATATGCATTGTGCGCACAAAGGTCGCTCCATATGTGGCCGCCTCCCTCCCTGCTACTCAGAGTAAACTGAACTGTCTCAAGCTAATGTGGCCAGGGGCCCACCAGGAAATCTTCTGGTATCCTGGTTGGCCAATCTGGCCTTGCTCACTGTGCTGCTGAATAGGATGTTATCTTGTTTTGTTCTGTGCATTATGTAACAGCCACTGATGCTAATAAAGTTGCTTTAGAGGACGTCACTCTGGTTGTTGGGTAACATGTTACCAGTGGATGGTGCAGGTATCTTCATGTTTGAGACATCCAGGTGCATTTAATTTATTTTTAATTGTCTCTGATGAAGCGCATGTACGCATGCGCGAAACATGTCAGGCATTAGGGAGCACCTTATCGTTCATCATTGGCTCTGTTTCAATAAACTTTTGGACCTACGCTACACCGGGACTCAGTGTTTCATTTCCTCCATACATGAATAGGATGTTATCTTGTTTTGTTTTGTGCACTATGTAACAGTCACTGATGCTAATTCTTCTTCTTTATTTATAAAGCGCCAACAGATTCCACAGAGCTGTCCATGGGTAACAAAGGTAAAAAGGACAGTACAATATGAGACACCAGACACAATTTAACAAACAAATACAGGGGGAATTGGGACCCCTGTTCCCATGGGAACTTACAATCTAAATGGGTAGGAGGGTAAAAAACAGGATGTGGGGACTGCAAAGGTGGGAATGATGTTAGTGTGGAGTTAGTTGAGGGTAACTATTAGACAAGTGGAATTAATTAGTTACTGATTTGGTGATTGGCTTCCCTGAACAAGAAGGTCTTTAGGGAGCGTTTAAAGGAAGAGAGGCTGGGGGAAGGTCTGACAGCTCAGGGAAGTGCGTTCCAGAGGGTTGGTGCCGAACGAGAGAAGTCCTGTAGTCTAGCATGAGAGGAGGTGATGGTAGAAGAGGCAAGGAGTAGATCGTTGTTGGATCTTAGGGGAAAGGCTGGAATATATTTGTTGATGAGTGAGGAAAGGTATGGGGGGGCTGCATTGGTAAGGGCTTTGTAGGTCAGAGTGAGAATTTTGAATTTAATTCTGCTGTAGGGATACAGAGCATCGGGAGAGATGGATTAGCCTAGCAGAGGCATTTAGGATTGATTGAAGGGGGGGGGAGAGGCAGGAGAGAGGAAGGCCAGTTAGTAGGTTGTTACAGTAGTCAAGCCGGGAAATTACTAGGGAATGGATTAGCTGTTTAGTAGTTTCAGCACTCACAAAAGGATGCATTTTGGAGATATTGCATAGGTTGTTGCGACAGGATGAAGAGAGTGATTGGAGGACAGATTGGAGTCAAGTGTAACTCCTAGGCAGCAGACTTGGGGTGATGGGGAGATAGTGGTGTCACCAACAGTGATAGTAAAGTTAGAAACTGGAGTAGAATTAGATGGGAGGATTAGAAGAAGCTCAGTCTTGGACATGTTGATTTTTAGGTGGTGAGAGGCCATCCAGGAAGAAATGCCAGATAAGCAGTCGCTGATGTGGGAAAGGACAGAAGTTGAGAGTGCAGGGGGGATAGGTAGATCTGAGTATCATTAACATAGAGGTGATGGTTGAAGCCATAGCTAGTAATAAGTTTACCCAGTAAGGAAGTATAAATAGAGAAGAGTAGAGGGCCTAGAACAGAGCCTTGAGGTACTCCAACAGACAGAGGCAATGGAGAGGAGTCGCCAGCAAATGAGACAGAATAGGACCTATTAGAGAGATAAGAGTGGATCCAGGAGAGGGCAATGTTGCAGAGCCCAAGGGAGCTGAGAGTCCGTAGGAGGAGGGGATG
Organism: Bombina bombina; assembly: GCF_027579735.1. Classification (NCBI taxonomy): domain Eukaryota; kingdom Metazoa; phylum Chordata; class Amphibia; order Anura; family Bombinatoridae; genus Bombina; species Bombina bombina. Next base: position 864,783,210 of record NC_069502.1, on the reverse strand, counting down.
GTCAACAGTGTCAAAGGCAGCAGACAGGTCAAGTAAGATAAGTATAGAATAGTGGCCATTGTTTTTAGCAGAAAGAAGATAGTTAGTAACCTTGGTGAGGGCAGTCTCAGTTGAGTTTTATATAAATAAAATTAGAGGCGCCCTTAATTACTAGCAGTATTCCGCCAGTACTAATGTGCAAAGTGCTGAAAAAACTGTCATAAAAACAGTTGTAAATATTGTCAATAATACAACTAGAACAATAATAAAGAACAACCTACAAATAGAATTAAAACTTGTTAGGTTAGGAGTATCTTCATATAATATAGTATAGTTTGCTATAATAAATAAAACTATCTCTTTAACAATGTGTAATATGATAGTCCACACTCTCAGAGGTATTTATAGTCTCCAGGCCGCAATCTCATTCCAGAAAGGTGTTGGCAATCACAGGTTCTGTTCAAAAAAGAGAAAAGAGAGAAGAGGCGCCAAATGGTGTGTATCGTTTTGAATTCAGTAGGCCTTGCCCCCAAATAAAGACTACTTACAAAATTTCCAGCACTTGAGAAGTGCCACAAATGCCTTCTGAACTGTTAGCAGCCGTCCAGCTAGCTGAGATGTATCAAAACTGCGTCTATACTGTGCTGTTTAAGACAAAACAAACAAAAGTGCCACAATAGTGTATATCAGTGTGATCATTTGATATAGCGCAACAAATGAAATGTACTCACAAGATGTAAGGCACTTGAGAAGTGCCACAAAAGCCTCCTGGACACTTTTCAGCTGTCCAGCTCACTGATAACATTGATCCCAGGTTCACTTGTTCGGCTTACACATGGGCTCCAATACAGCACACTTAGATCTCCCTGCAGCTCAGTGTTCAGATGAGTGCAAGTATGGCTGCCAATATTAGATATACAAAGTTGCTAGAAATAGCCGTGCTACTTGTACTGATTAGTAAAAAATGTATATTTATTAAAAACAAAGTTACACTACGCGTTTCTCGGTTACTTAGACCGCTTCCTCAGGTGTAATTTCAGATACAAAGTAGCAAAATTTTATAGCCCCATGTCGGCGTCTATCCCGACCCAGGGCGCATGCGTGAGCAACTAAAAAACCTTAGCCAATCAGTGCCTAAGTTCAATTTGTCTCCAATGTGATAGGTTCTCACTAGGGGGCTTGTTTAATGACGTGCCCACTCTCGGCTGTGTGATGTATATTATCAGCACCTGTGTTAGTTTTTAACTGAAATGTAAACAAATCGTGAGTGTTGTATTACCATGTAGTGATGTTTCTCACGTCTTTATAGTATTACCTATTTATGGCACCAATTCACTAGAGTTAGTTGGTCATGCATTTACATATAATAAAAAAATAATAAATATAAAAACATATTCAAAATACAAATATGTCCAAACATCTATAAGAATTATCTGAATTTAAAACCGCTATGATCGGACAGATAACCATATACTAGACTGGTGATAAAAATTAATAAAAATTAATAATATAACATAAAATATAGATTATTCTAAAGTATAAAACATAAATCAAATAATATATACCGATTTGAATTATAACATGGCTGTTGCTAACATTGACATATACTGCAACTAATAATATAGGTCTTGTATATTAATTGAAAGCGGCCATGTCTATATTTTCGTTTAAGCCATGGGGTTGGAGCGTCTTAAGCTTCCAAATCCAAAATGTCTCTCTCTGTCTTAGATGGGTTAACCTATTCCTACCCCATTTAGGGGCAATCTGTTCTAATGGAAAAATATTGAAAAGATCAGTTTGTCCATCGTGACAGTTTTTACTGTGTCTTGGAACACTATGGTTGGCCACCCCATTCTTGATATTTCTATTATGTTCCCCCCATCTCTTCTTTAGGGGTCTTGAGGACCTACCAATGTACTGGATTCCACATTGACATTCAAGGAGATATACCACATAACTTGAATCACAAGTGAATCTAGAATTAATTTCAAACTCTTCCTTCGTTGAGGCAGATTGAAATTTAATCCTATTACCTGAAGTATATTTGCAAAGACCACAGTTCGGTCGATTACATCTGTAAAAACCCCTTTTGCCCATTGGCCAACTATTTGTGGTGATTCTTGTGTTGCTCCCTTTAATATATTTCTTCATTACCACCTTGCTTGGTGCTAATTTATTTTTTAATGTTGGAGCTCTCTTGAAAGTGCAGACAGGGAACTCTTCTAAAATGTTTTTAAGAATGCAGTCATTTCTTAAAATATACCAATGTTTACACAAAATATGTTTAATTTTATAGTGATTACTGTTGAATTTAGTGATAAATCTTAAATTATTAGATTTGGGCTGTGTGTTTATGGATTTATTAACACTATTGCCATTAATATTCGTAATGCCTTCATTTTTCTTTTTAAAAAATTCCTCTCTATCTTTAATCCTAGCTTTTCTATAACCTTCTTCAATTAGGACTCTTGGGTATCCTTTTTCTAGAAATCTTGATCTTAAAGTCTCTGCCTGATCATCATAACTATTTAAAGTAGTGCAATTTCTGCGTATCCTGGAAAACTGGTTATACGGTATATTTTTAACCCAGGCTTTGTAATGATTGCTCTTGTAGTTTAAATAGCTATTTGTATCAACTGATTTGAAATATGTTTTGGTGGTTACTCGTCCATTTGCATCCCAGCTCAATATTAGATCCAGAAATTCTATGGAGTTCTTATTAATATTTGATGTTAATTTAAGGCCCATATTGTTGTTATTTAAAGATATAATAAATTCCTTTACGGAATCTTCAGTGCCATCCCATATCAGTAACAGGTCATCAATGAAACGGCCATAGTACACCAGGCCTGCCCCCAAAGGAGACTTGTATATATAATTCTCCTCAAATACCCCCATAAAAAGGTTCGCAAAACTGGGGGCAAACCTGGTGCCCATGGCCGTTCCCTTGATTTGTAAAAAAAACCTTTCTTGGTACACAAAATAATTGTGTTTTAACACAAAAGAAATGGCCTCTAGTAGAAACTGTCTTTGTTTAGACGGTAGATATTGATCTCTTTTTAAAAACTTATCTATTGCTTCTAGGCCTAGATTGTGACAGATGTTTGAATATAAAGAGGATACATCACATGTACACCAGATGAGATCTCGCCCTGCTTTTTCAATTTTGGAGATCTTCGATATAAGGTCTGGGGTATCTTTGATATAAGATTCTAGACCCATAACCGGTTTTTTTTAGATAGGTGTCTACATACTCAGATAGATTGCAAGTAAGATTTCCGATACCAGAAATAATAGGTCTCCCTGGTGGACACTTTGGGTCTTTATGTATCTTCGGAAGATGGTAATAATAAGCCAAATTGGGTGACATGGGTATCAAATAATCTCTCTCTTTTTTATTTAGAATACCTTCTGAAAAGCCTTTATCTATTAGTTTGGTGAGTTTAGCCAGATATGTTAATGTGGGATTAAAACTCAATTCCCTATAATAACAGGGATCTAACAGAATTTTATCGGCTTCTGCAATATAATCTGACATATCTTGTAGAACCACCCCTCCCCCCTTGTCCGCCTGCCTGATGACTATATCCTTATTCTTTGCCAAATTGGCTAGAGCCTTGTATTCAAATTTATTCAAATTATAATTATTTATTTCAAGGCTCATGGTTCCGAACTCTTCTAACACTAGATTTTGAAAAAGAGTAATATTGGGACATGTAGTTGGGGGATTAAAATTCAAACTGGGTGCTAGATTGGAATGTATGTAGTCATCGAATAATGATTCACAAAATTCTTCAGGTTCACAATAAACAATATCTCTAGTGGGTCTTTCAGGCATGTCATTTGTAATGATAGGCAATTGATTTGATGACTTTAATTTTTTATCACAAAAATATCTTTGTAAGTTTAACTTTCTGATAAACCTATTGAGGTCAACAAACAACTCAAACATATTATGTTTGTTGGAAGGACAAAATGAAAGTCCTCTGCTTAAAATACAGATCTCCTCATTGGTTAAGATGTGACTAGATAAATTAAAGATACCTTCTCTCATTTTCGCAAGTTTTTGTTTTTTGGTTGATTTTGCTCTACCTCTGCAGCCACGCTTGCGTAGCTTCTTTTTCTTGGGGTTGACACTGGGATGTATTCCTCTCTTATAGGTGTTCTGTCTAATTGTTTCAGGTGCATGGGTAACCTTCTCTGATTCGACTGAAAAGGATTTTGTTGTTTGTGCATCTGAAAAACCTGAGTATTTCCAGGTTCAAAAAAATCTCCCCTATTATCTACTCTATGATTATATGTCTGATGAGATCTGTTCTGTGATCTATTTTGTTCCTCATAATTTCTAGGTTCTATCATTGAATTGCCACTCTGTGGCTCTCTATATTCATAGTAAACATTAGGGGATTCAGTTCTCTTTCTATAGTTATTGGAGTAAAAACTCCCCATGTGATTTTCTGATTCCTTACTTTTATCCATGTGTTCTTTTCTATGGTTATTCCCTGATTGGTAGTTATTTTGCCAATGATTTCCGTTTTTGAAATTGTAGTTCCCTTTGAAGTTAATATTTTTCTTCTTATCTTTAGGTTTTTTATAATTTACCCTATTCCAGTTAGGGGAACTGACCGCTAATTGGTCTCTCTGATTTGTCAGTATGGGATTACTCTCATTATTGGGCTCTGCTGTAACGTCTATATTATCTGTTGGTAGAGTTCTATATATACATCCCTCTAGGTAATCTTTTTCATCTCTTGCTAATTTTTTAATTTTTATTTTAATTAATTTTTTCTGGAATGCATCAGATTTTTCTGTGACTTCCTTGATTTTAGCATTATACTCTGGATGTTGTTCGTATTTGTTTAATAATGATTGTAATTTCTCTATCTCAATTTCAATATTATTTAAAAGAGTGCTCCTAAATTCTATTAAAAGATCTATCAATTTAAGTGAACAATTTGTAAGTTGTTCTTGCCATTTAATCGTTAGTTCATTATCTTGTGTGAATGAGCACACTTTGGATAACCTTAATCCTCTCGGTATATGACCTTTTGCTTTATATTTTTTTAAGGTATCAATATCCCACCAGTGTCTGTGTTCACATTTTAAAGCTTCTTCAAGTTTATGTAGAAGCTGTGAAAAAGTGAGTTCCTCGTCATCCCTAGATAATTCCTCAAGTGGAGTGTCTAGATTACTAAGTGTGTGTCGAAAATTTATTCTTTGTTCCTTGCTTTGCATTGTAATGCAAGTTTCTAAACAAGGAAGAAAAAAAGAGAGTGTATTTGTGTTGTGTAGAAAAACAACAATGTGTTAGCTGTGATATATAAGGTAATCTAAAATTTTGCCTTGTATATCCAATACAACTATTAGATATATTCTATTCCAAGTGAAGTACAACTATGACGTATATAGTGATATTGTGTATAACATATAAAATCTCTATGGTCGCTCTCTAACAAAAGCCAGCAATCATCAAATGAAATTTATATAAATAAAATTAGAGGCGCCCTTAATTACTAGCAGTATTCCGCCAGTACTAATGTGCAAAGTGCTGAAAAAACTGTCATAAAAACAGTTGTAAATATTGTCAATAATACAACTAGAACAATAATAAAGAACAACCTACAAATAGAATTAAAACTTGTTAGGTTAGGAGTATCTTCATATAATATAGTATAGTAACGATTAAATGGCAAGAACAACTTACAAATTGTTCACTTAAATTGATAGATCTTTTAATAGAATTTAGGAGCACTCTTTTAAATAATATTGAAATTGAGATAGAGAAATTACAATCATTATTAAACAAATACGAACAACATCCAGAGTATAATGCTAAAATCAAGGAAGTCACAGAAAAATCTGATGCATTCCAGAAAAAATTAATTAAAATAAAAATTAAAAAATTAGCAAGAGATGAAAAAGATTACCTAGAGGGATGTATATATAGAACTCTACCAACAGATAATATAGACGTTACAGCAGAGCCCAATAATGAGAGTAATCCCATACTGACAAATCAGAGAGACCAATTAGCGGTCAGTTCCCCTAACTGGAATAGGGTAAATTATAAAAAACCTAAAGATAAGAAGAAAAATATTAACTTCAAAGGGAACTACAATTTCAAAAACGGAAATCATTGGCAAAATAACTACCAATCAGGGAATAACCATAGAAAAGAACACATGGATAAAAGTAAGGAATCAGAAAATCACATGGGGAGTTTTTACTCCAATAACTATAGAAAGAGAACTGAATCCCCTAATGTTTACTATGAATATAGAGAGCCACAGAGTGGCAATTCAATGATAGAACCTAGAAATTATGAGGAACAAAATAGATCACAGAACAGATCTCATCAGACATATAATCATAGAGTAGATAATAGGGGAGATTTTTTTGAACCTGGAAATACTCAGGTTTTTCAGATGCACAAACAACAAAATCCTTTTCAGTCGAATCAGAGAAGGTTACCCATGCACCTGAAACAATTAGACAGAACACCTATAAGAGAGGAATACATCCCAGTGTCAACCCCAAGAAAAAGAAGCTACGCAAGCGTGGCTGCAGAGGTAGAGCAAAATCAACCAAAAAACAAAAACTTGCGAAAATGAGAGAAGGTATCTTTAATTTATCTAGTCACATCTTAACCAATGAGGAGATCTGTATTTTAAGCAGAGGACTTTCATTTTGTCCTTCCAACAAACATAATATGTTTGAGTTGTTGGCCTCAATAGGTTTATCAGAAAGTTAAACTTACAAAGATATTTTTGTGATAAAAAATTAAAGTCATCAAATCAATTGCCTATCATTACAAATGACATGCCTGAAAGACCCACTAGAGATATTGTTTATTGTGAACCTGAAGAATTTTGTGAATCATTATTCGATGACTACATACATTCCAATCTAGCACCCAGTTCGAATTTTAATCCCCCAACTACATGTCCCAATATTACTCTTTTTCAAAATCTAGTGTTAGAAGAGTTCGGAACCATGAGCCTTGAAATAAATAATTATAATTTGAATAAATTTGAATACAAGGCTCTAGCCAATTTGGCAAAGAATAAGGATATAGTCATCAGGCAGGCGGACAAGGGGGGAGGGGTGGTTCTACAAGATATGTCAGATTATATTGCAGAAGCCGATAAAATTCTGTTAGATCCCTGTTATTATAGGGAATTGAGTTTTAATCCCACATTAACATATCTGGCTAAACTCACCAAACTAATAGATAAAGGCTTTTCAGAAGGTATTCTAAATAAAAAAGAGAGAGATTATTTGATACCCATGTCACCCAATTTGGCTTATTATTACCATCTTCCGAAGATACATAAAGACCCAAAGTGTCCACCAGGGAGACCTATTATTTCTGGTATCGGAAATCTTACTTGCAATCTATCTGAGTATGTAGACACCTATCTAAAAAAACCGGTTATGGGTCTAGAATCTTATATCAAAGATACCCCAGACCTTATATCGAAGATCTCCAAAATTGAAAAAGCAGGGCGAGATCTCATCTGGTGTACATGTGATGTATCCTCTTTATATTCAAACATCTGTCACAATCTAGGCCTAGAAGCAATAGATAAGTTTTTAAAAAGAGATCAATATCTACCGTCTAAACAAAGACAGTTTCTACTAGAGGCCATTTCTTTTGTGTTAAAACACAATTATTTTGTGTACCAAGAAAGGTTTTTTTTACAAATCAAGGGAACGGCCATGGGCACCAGGTTTGCCCCCAGTTTTGCGAACCTTTTTATGGGGGTATTTGAGGAGAATTATATATACAAGTCTCCTTTGGGGGCAGGACTGGTGTACTATGGCCGTTTCATTGATGACCTGTTACTGATATGGGATGGCACTGAAGATTCCGTAAAGGAATTTATTATATCTTTAAATAACAACAATATGGGCCTTAAATTAACATCAAATATTAATAAGAACTCCATAGAATTTCTGGATCTAATATTGAGCTGGGATGCAAATGGACGAGTAACCACCAAAACATATTTCAAATCAGTTGATACAAATAGCTATTTAAACTACAAGAGCAATCATTACAAAGCCTGGGTTAAAAATATACCGTATAACCAGTTTTCCAGGATACGCAGAAATTGCACTACTTTAAATAGTTATGATGATCAGGCAGAGACTTTAAGATCAAGATTTCTAGAAAAAGGATACCCAAGAGTCCTAATTGAAGAAGGTTATAGAAAAGCTAGGATTAAAGATAGAGAGGAATTTTTTAAAAAGAAAAATGAAGGCATTACGAATATTAATGGCAATAGTGTTAATAAATCCATAAACACACAGCCCAAATCTAATAATTTAAGATTTATCACTAAATTCAACAGTAATCACTATAAAATTAAACATATTTTGTGTAAACATTGGTATATTTTAAGAAATGACTGCATTCTTAAAAACATTTTAGAAGAGTTCCCTGTCTGCACTTTCAAGAGAGCTCCAACATTAAAAAATAAATTAGCACCAAGCAAGGTGGTAATGAAGAAATATATTAAAGGGAGCAACACAAGAATCACCACAAATAGTTGGCCAATGGGCAAAAGGGGTTTTTACAGATGTAATCGACCGAACTGTGGTCTTTGCAAATATACTTCAGGTAATAGGATTAAATTTCAATCTGCCTCAACGAAGGAAGAGTTTGAAATTAATTCTAGATTCACTTGTGATTCAAGTTATGTGGTATATCTCCTTGAATGTCAATGTGGAATCCAGTACATTGGTAGGTCCTCAAGACCCCTAAAGAAGAGATGGGGGGAACATAATAGAAATATCAAGAATGGGGTGGCCAACCATAGTGTTCCAAGACACAGTAAAAACTGTCACGATGGACAAACTGATCTTTTCAATATTTTTCCATTAGAACAGATTGCCCCTAAATGGGGTAGGAATAGGTTAACCCATCTAAGACAGAGAGAGACATTTTGGATTTGGAAGCTTAAGACGCTCCAACCCCATGGCTTAAACGAAAATATAGACATGGCCGCTTTCAATTAATATACAAGACCTATATTATTAGTTGCAGTATATGTCAATGTTAGCAACAGCCATGTTATAATTCAAATCGGTATATATTATTTGATTTATGTTTTATACTTTAGAATAATCTATATTTTATGTTATATTATTAATTTTTATTAATTTTTATCACCAGTCTAGTATATGGTTATCTGTCCGATCATAGCGGTTTTAAATTCAGATAATTCTTATAGATGTTTGGACATATTTGTATTTTGAATATGTTTTTATATTTATTATTTTTTTATTATATGTAAATGCATGACCAACTAACTCTAGTGAATTGGTGCCATAAATAGGTAATACTATAAAGACGTGAGAAACATCACTACATGGTAATACAACACTCACGATTTGTTTACATTTCAGTTAAAAACTAACACAGGTGCTGATAATATACATCACACAGCCGAGAGTGGGCACGTCATTAAACAAGCCCCCTAGTGAGAACCTATTACATTGGAGACAAATTGAACTTAGGCACTGATTGGCTAAGGTTTTTTAGTTGCTCACGCATGCGCCCTGGGTCGGGATAGACGCCGACATGGGGCTATAAAATTTTGCTACTTTGTATCTGAAATTACACCTGAGGAAGCGGTCTAAGTAACCGAGAAACGCGTAGTGTAACTTTGTTTTTAATAAATATACATTTTTTACTAATCAGTACAAGTAGCACGGCTATTTCTAGCAACTTTGTATATCTAATATTGGCAGCCATACTTGCACTCATCTGAACACTGAGCTGCAGGGAGATCTAAGTGTGCTGTATTGGAGCCCATGTGTAAGCCGAACAAGTGAACCTGGGATCAATGTTATCAGTGAGCTGGACAGCTGAAAAGTGTCCAGGAGGCTTTTGTGGCACTTCTCAAGTGCCTTACATCTTGTGAGTACATTTCATTTGTTGCGCTATATCAAATGATCACACTGATATACACTATTGTGGCACTTTTGTTTGTTTTGTCTTAAACAGCACAGTATAGACGCAGTTTTGATACATCTCAGCTAGCTGGACGGCTGCTAACAGTTCAGAAGGCATTTGTGGCACTTCTCAAGTGCTGGAAATTTTGTAAGTAGTCTTTATTTGGGGGCAAGGCCTACTGAATTCAAAACGATACACACCATTTGGCGCCTCTTCTCTCTTTTCTCTTTTTAGTCTCAGTTGAGTGTTGGGGACCGAAGCCAGATTACAGGAGGTCAAGCAATGAGTTGGAGGATAGGAAGTGTGTTAGGCGATTGAAAACTAGTTTTTCCAGGTCTTTAGAAGCTAACGGAAGTAGTGATATGGGGCGGTAGTTTGCAGGGTAATTAGAGTCGAGGTAGGGTTTTTTGATGATGGGGGTGACCTTTGCATGTTTGAAGGATGATGGAAATGAACCAGTAGTAAGTGATCAGTTAGTAGCTAATAAAGATTCTTTAGAGGACGTTACTCTGGTTGTTGGGTATCAGGTTACCAGTGATTGGTGCAGGTATCTTCATGTTTGAGACATCCAGAGGCATTTAATTTATTTTTAATACTTAAATAATAAACTTGAAAACTGCTACATTAGTTTTCAATGGTAACCACAGTGTGTAATGTTAGTCAGGGGAATTGCTAGTAAAATATATCTATAGTTCATATTCACCACACATTACTGGACTCACTATGTACTGAGGATTACACGAGGGAGGTCTAGGAGTACCAGACTTTTCCTTATACTACATGACTATTACACAACAAAGGGTACCTAACTGATACAAAGCTGGACAGAACAAGGCGTAGGTTTCATTGAATGTTAAAGATACCAGCGGTAGAGCCACGATGTTGGGTCCCTAGGGACTATGGGCCAGCAGTGATATCTCATATGCACCTTTATACACATATTCTGCACAAACTTCTTAAATGTAGAAATGTTGTCTCCTCCATTAGATCCTTGCTCACACAATGTGCAATTCCTAGGTGGTTTATATGTGAGAATACTCCAAGGGCACCTATAGAAATAGGTCATACAGTACTTATAATTTACTTACTAAGCAGGAAAAGATTATGCACTAGAGAGGAATAGGGAACTTAGAAGTAAGAATATTTTACTTTCATCTGCCCGTGTTCTGGAGAGTCTGTCTGTAGATAATTTATTAATTTTACAAGCTTGAGGGCATTGCCAGGTTGTAGGGAGGCAGAATAGAATGTGAAGCTGCAAATACTTATATCACTACAGTGATCAGCAGCAATATAGCCTGCTGTTATACCAAAATACATGTAATAGTATTTGTTTAGCTAAACAAACCTTTTCACTGCAAGACACAGCTAATTTGTTTTGTGTTTATGTTCTGTAAGGGGTGACCTCACTGTGTAAATCACAGACAGATAAATGAAAAGGTATGCAGAGCAATAAAACAAAACTGCAGCTGAGAGCCAAACACATTAGTCTGTACGTATAAATCATATCATGATATTCTGTTCTCCCCTGTTACACAGCAGTATTGGATTATGGGTCTGGCTAGAAATAGTTAGGATGCTGTGTCTACATAGCTTTCACAGTAAAAAAAAGTGTGCTCAAATATACTATGCTAAATAATTTATTGAAAGGATCCTGCTGCATCAGGCTGTCAGACACATGTAGCGGTCAGCAGGATATAGTGGGGGACATTCATGAGTCACTCGACTGCTACAAATCAAGGCTGTCAATCATTTTTTTAAAGTTACACATGTCATGAGATGCAGGACATATGCAGGACACAGCAATGATGGTACAACTCTATTTTATTACAGAGCATAGCAATACACATCTGGTCAGGTTGATTGTACTAACTAACTGCGACACAGACTACCTGACCTAAGCCCCGCCCCCAAACTAGTGACATCACATCCTGCTCTCATCACATCTTCCCCTTTTTCAAAGGTGAAGCATACATTTGAATATAACAAATAACAAGGTATACGAACAGAGTATACAACAACATTTTTTTGAACAATATATGAACAAATAGATTCAGAAAATATTAACACATAAATTACATCCTGACTTGGACATCGGGGTAGACTACCCTAGTCCACAGTGACCATGGGATTATTCTGCCCATACTTCCGGTCACTGTTCTAGCTAAAGTCAGTCCCTATATCGGGCCGGAAGTTTCACCACTCTTCCGCTTGATGTAACTTTGCATGAACTGTCCTCTGATACAGAAGATGGTGAACAAGAGTCCGGTGGAGGAAAGATATATCCCCATTGTGGTCTTGCTGAGGGGAAGGCACCTCTCTTAGAACAGGGGATCCCACCGGCGGTGGTACTGAGGCATCCAGTTCCAGACTCTCAGGTACAGACTGAAGATGTCTTCGGTTATGGCGTGTAACCGTCCCTCCCTCCGTAAGGACTGTATAAGACCTTGGTTCTGGAGAGCGGCCAACTACTGTAGCAGGCGTCTTCCATTTCTTCTCATCATCCAGTTTAATTCTGACACTTTGGCCCGCTTTCAGTTCCTGTAAGGGCCTGACAGAATGTCTCCTGTCATAGAAGAAATGATAACCCTTTTTGGCCTCTTCATCCCTCCTAAGGACTTCGTCCCGAGGAACAGGGCCAGGTGGCTTGAAGACACCCACTGAGGGTAAAGTGGTGCGAATCTGGCGTCCTAGCATCAGCTGTGCCGGGCTAAACCTGGTGGCTTGAATGGGCGTCGCCCTGTATGACAAGAGGGCTAGGTACGGCTCAGATTGCTTTAGAATGAATTTTGTGGTTTGAACTGCCCTTTCAGCCATTCCGTTGGCCTGCGGATAATGTGGACTTGACGTGGAATGTACAAAATCATACTCCCTGCTGAAAGCACTGAACTCTGTAGAAGCGAACTGCATACCATTATCACTCACTAGCTCCATTGGAATGCCCCAGCGGGCGAACAAGCTCTTCAGGCGAATGATAACGGCCTGACTTGTGATATCATTCAGGGGTGCAATCTCCAAATACCTGGAATAGTAGTTGATCACAACAAGGAACTTTTTCCCGTGCAGTTCACACAAATCAGCAGCTATTTTCTGTCACGGCCCCGCAGGCAGCGGAGTAGAAATCAAGGGCTCCCTTCTCTGAGTAGGCCGGCGTTCCCGGCAAAAGGCACATTTAGACACGTGATTTGCAATGTCGGAGCTGATCCCAGGCCACCACACAGCTGTAGCTGCCCTTTCTCTGCACTTTGTAATGCCTAAGTGGCCATCGTGAACCCTGTTTAACATCTCCTTCCTCATGCTGACAGGAATTACAATGCGGTCTTGGAACAGCACCAACCCCTCCAGCTCCGTGAGCTGCGACCTCTCTGGCTGGTAAGCACTTAAAGACATCCAGGCTGCCCGGCTCTCGGGCCAGCCTTCTTTTATGTACCTTATAACCTCTTGCAGATCTGTGTCCAAATATGTCTCTCTCTTTATTTCCTCCAGTTTCCTTGAAGAAATGGACTTAGAGGCCAGAACTGAATCAACATACACTTTCACCTCAGATTCTGTGGAGGATTCTTCAGCAGCAGCCAGCGGGAGCCTGGATAGTGTATCCGCCACAACCAGTTGTTTCCCCGGCACATGCACTGCCTGAACATTGAACCTGAGCAGTCTCATTAAAAGTCTCTGGCATCTCAAGGGTGTTTTGTCAATGTCATAGGAGTTGATTATAGGGACCAGCGGTTTGTGGTCAGTCTCCAGACTAAATTTCTCCAAACCCACCAGATAACGCTGAAAGCGCTCACAGGCCCAAACTGCAGCCAGGCACTCTTTCTCAATTTGAGCGTATTTTGACTCCGCAGCCGTCAGTGTGCGGGAACAGTAGGCGATGGGCTGTAGTTTATTTTCATTCAGCTGCAGGAGTGCAGCCCCCAACCCATAACTGCTTGCATCGGCACTAACCACAGTCTTTTTTGAAAGGTCGTAGAACCCCAGCACTGGGGCAGACCCCAGCAGGGACTTGGCATGCAGGAAAGCTTTTTCTTGTGAAGGTCCCCAGACCCAGGCAACGTCTTTCTTAAGTAACTCTGTGATAGGGTGTAAAACTGTAGACAGGGGCGGACTGGGCCGGGGGCGGGGGGGCAATTGCCCCCTGGGCCTCTTGATGCAGTGTGGAAATGGGCCGCAGGCCAGTCTGGCTGAAAAAATATAGTGACACAGTGACAGTGTGCTTGTTGCGCTATGCGCTATTACGAGTGAGTGTTGATTGTTGACTAATAACATAATACATTTTATTAATTCCAATCCTGACTGACTGTGATAATTACATTTTTAACAATGTATGTCCGTGACTGTCTGTCATGATGTGGCAGAGACGTGTATACTACAGTACTACTAGATGACGCGACCGGCCGCCCGCCCAGGCCAGGCCGACTGTGGCTGATCACAGGGGGTGGGAATTTCCTCAGATGATGATCATCAGATCAGTGCTGTGGCCGGGGCCCTCCACTGTCGGCCCGGGGCGGGCCTCACGACAAGACGTGAGTGACGTGTGTCGTGTGATGATGCTGCCTTCAAATCTCCCGCGCTCTAGACTCTCACTCAGCGCTTCCTGGCTGACTCCTCCTCCTCACTCCCGTCTTCCAGTTAGTCCCAGAAGCTGCGCATTATAATTGCAGCTGCGTAGTCTACAGCCCAGTGCCCACGCGGGAAGAAGATTGCAGTGACTCGTGACACTGAGTCAGGGAGAGTGAGAACTTATGTCAACATATGTACCTGGTAATTACTGTATATAATGATAATAAGTTATAGGTGCTGAGATGTGATCATGAGCTAATGTCACCATATGTATCTGGTAATTACTGTATATAAGGATAATAAGTTATAGGTGCTGAGATGTGATCATGAGCTAATGTCACCATATGTATCTGGTAATTACTGTATATAAGGATAATAAGTTATAGGTGCTGAGATGTGATCATGAGCTAATGTCACCATATGTATCTGGTAATTACTGTATATAAGGATAATAAGTTATATATGTGCTGGGGTGTGATCATAAGCTAATGTCACCATATGTATCTGGTAATTACTGTATATAAGGATAATAAGTTATAGGTGCTGAGATGTGATCATGAGCTAATGTCACCATATGTATCTGGTAATTACTGTATTTAAGAATAATAAGTTATATATGTGCTGGGGTGTGATCATAAGCTAATGTCACCATATGTATCTGGTAATTACTGTATATAAGGATAATAAGTTATAGGTGCTGAGATGTGATCATGAGCTAATGTCACCATATGTATCTGGTAATTACTGTATATAAGGATAATAAGTTATAGGTGCTGAGATGTGATCATGAGCTAATGTCACCATATGTATCTGGTAATTACTGTATATAAGGATAATAAGTTATAGGTGCTGAGATGTGATCATGAGCTAATGTCACCATATGTATCTGGTAATTACTGTATTTAAGAATAATAAGTTATATATGTGCTGGGGTGTGATCATAAGCTAATGTCACCATATGTATCTGGTAATTACTGTATATAAGGATAATAAGTTATAGGTGCTGAGATGTGATCATGAGCTAATGTCACCATATGTATCTGGTAATTACTGTATTTAAGAATAATAAGTTATATATGTGCTGGGGTGTGATCATAAGCTAATGTCACCATATGTATCTGGTAATTACTGTATATAATGATAATAAGTTATAGGTGCTGAGATGTGATCATGAGCTAATGTCACCATATGTATCTGGTAATTACTGTATATAAGGATAATAAGTTATAGGTGCTGAGATGTGATCATGAGCTAATGTCACCATATGTATCTGGTAATTACTGTATTTAAGAATAATAAGTTATATATGTGCTGGGGTGTGATCATAAGCTAATGTCACCATATGTATCTGGTAATTACTGTATATAAGGATAATAAGTTATAGGTGCTGAGATGTGATCATGAGCTAATGTCACCATATGTATCTGGTAATTACTGTATATAAGGATAATAAGTTATAGGTGCTGAGATGTGATCATGAGCTAATGTCACCATATGTATCTGGTAATTACTGTATATAAGGATAATAAGTTATATATGTGCTGGGGTGTGATCAGGAGCTAATGCCACCATATGTACCTAGTAATTACTGTATATAAGGATAATAAGTTATATGTGCTGCTATATAGGGTTTTGATTGCTAGGCTGCTGCCTGCTATATAATTTTAAGGCTGGTGCCGTGGACTGGAGGTCGGTGTCTGTCTGTCTACTGTGGTGGTGATAAGTGAGCACAAAATAAGGAAATCATAAATGTAACCACAGTGGGATTTAAGACACGTTTTCTGCCACAGATTGTGTTTGTTTCTCTTCCAATCACCCATTATTTGCCCTATTACACAAGAGCAAGACATATTTTCTACCTGTGACCCTGTCCATTAGACTGTTCTAAATATCATTCTGAGAACCTGGGGAATGGGAAATAATTTATAACTACAGACATCATAGTTAGAACATTTACAAAAGTGCACTATGGGAAGAAGTTCTGTTTACTTCCAGAACTGTAAGAATCTGAGAGTCTGGTTTTGGTTGCAGAGAACTAGGGTTAACTCTCCAGGCAGATCTTGCATTGCCTGCAAGTACAGTTATGTAAAAAAAACTGCAATTAGATAACATGATGACATGATCATCACAAATATTATTATATAATAATAATCCAGTGGAATGGATTACATTAATACATTTTAGCATTTACATAATGGCTAGAATAGATGGTTCATCAGGCTCTATAATTAGCAATGGCTGAAAATCTAAATCAATCAAGGCTAAATACTGCCTATTTGTTTTTCTGCAGCAATGCCATGGGCTTTATTTATTGGCCGCTTGCTGCTGACCCTAGAGACCTCACCTCCTGAAGTGTGTTCTTGATTAGTGATTAATACTACCACCAATACCCCTTGTTTAAAAAAAAAATGTCTGTTAATTAACGCAATGTAGGTGAAAGTAATCCTAAGTATGATATACATCTCTTTGATGATGAGAGGATTTTATATCAGCATATTGAATGATGGTGTTCAGAAGAATCACTGTATATAACGAGAGAGACTTCTCCAATAAATATTTACGTGTAGTAAGAATTAGAAAAAAGAGCCTCTGCAGTGTGGTTTTATTATTTATTTTGCACCTTTTACTGTAATTCAACTGCCCCAGAGACTGGAGGCTGCAGTGGTTCAGAACCCTGACAATTCAATATTCCACCCACACATTGATTACTACATCACTAGTACAATGGGTTTGGGGTGGGTGGTATATACAAAAGATATGTGCCACTTACCTATACAATGATGGATGATGATAATGTTATGTTGGTTTAGATTTGCTATATAAAGTTTTTTTAAAAAAAAAATATGGTGTCAAGTTAAAAAAAAATACTTTCAGTCAGTGAAAGCTCAGCTGCCTGTGTAACTTGTTGAGTTAAAGGGACATGAAACCCCAATTTTTTTTTAATTCATGATTCAGATAGAGAATACCATTTTTTTTTTTTTAAATGTAATTTTCTTCTGTTATGTGTGATCAGTCCACGGGTCATCATTACTTCTGGGATATTATCTGCTCCCCTACAGGAAGTGCAAGAGGATTCACCCAGCAGAGTTGCTATATAGCTCCTCCCCTCTACGTCACCTCCAGTCATTCTCTTGCACCCAAAGACTAGATAGGAGGTGTGAGAGGACTATGGTGATTATTCTTAGTTTTTAGAACTTCAATCAAAAGTTTGTTATTTTACAATAGCACCGGAGCGTGTTATTACCCCTCTGGCAGAGTTTGAAGAAGAATCTACCAGAGTTTTTCTTATGATTTTAACCGGAGTAGTTAAGATCATATTGCTGTTTCTCGGCCATCTGAGGGAGGTAAAAACTTCAGATCAGGGGACAGCGGGCAGTTGAATCTGCATTGAGGTATGTAGCAGTTTTTATTTTCTGAATGGAATTGATGAAAAAATCCTGCCATACCGTTATAATGAACATGTATGTATACTCTACACTTTAGTATTCTGGGGATGGTATTTCACCGGAATTACTCTGTAAAAGTACATTAAACCTTTTATTAGGTATTTTTCATGTTAAACGTTTTTGCTGGAATGTAGAATCGTTTGCATTAATGAGGTACTGAGTGAATAAGTATTTGGGCATTATTTTCCACTTGGCAGTTTGCTTGTGTTAATTATGACAGTTTCGTTTCTCTCTCACTGCTGTGTGTGAGAGGGAGGGGCCGTTTTTGGCGCTCTTTGCTACGCATCAAAAATTTCCAGTCAGTTTTTCTGCATGATCCGGTTCATCTCTAACAGAACTCAGGGGTCTTCAAACTTCTTTGAAGGGAAGTAGATTCTCTCAGCAGAGCTGTGAGACTTATATAGTGACTGTGATTTAAAACGTTGCTCTGTAATTTTTATGTTTAAAATTTAATTAGTGTTATTTTACTAATGGGAACAAACCTTTGCTAAAAAGTTGTGTTGTTTGTTAAGAGTGATGCTATAACTGTTTTTCAGTTCATTATTTCAACTGTCATTTAATCGTTTAGTGCTTCTTGAGGCACAGTACGTTTTTATTAAATAAAATTGTAACCGAGTTGCATGTTTATTGCCAGTGTGTTAAACATGTCTGATTCAGAGGAAGACACCTGTGTCATTTGTTCCAATGCCAAGGTGGAGCCCAATAGAAATTTATGTACTAACTGTATTGATGCTACCTTAAATAAAAGCCAATCTGTACAAATTGAACAAATTTCACCAAATAGCGAGGGGAGAGTTATGCCGACTAACTCGCCTCACGTGTCAGTACCTGCATCTCCCGCCCGGGAGGTGCGTGATATTATGGCGCCTAGTACATCTGGGCAGCCATTACAGATAACATTACAAGATATGGCTACTGTTATGACCGAAGTTTTGGCTAAATTACCAGAACTAAGAGGCAAGCGTGATCACTCTGGGGTGAGAACAGAGTGCGCTGATAATTCTAGGGCCATGTCTGATACTGCGTCACAGCTGGCAGAGCATGAGGACGGAGAGCTTCATTCTGTGGGTGACGGTTCTGATCCAAACAGATTGGATTCAGATATTTCAAATTTTAAATTTAAATTGGAAAACCTCCGTGTATTACTAGGGGAGGTCTTAGCAGCTCTCAACGATTGTAACGCTATTGCAATACCAGAGAAAATGTGTAGGTTGGATAAATACTTTGCGGTACCGGCGAGTACTGACGTTTTTCCTATACCTAAGAGATTAACTGAAATTGTTACTAAGGAGTGGGATAGACCCGGTGTGCCGTTCTCACCCCCTCCAATATTTAGAAAGATGTTTCCAATAGACGCCACCACACGGGACTTATGGCAAACGGTCCCTAAGGTGGAGGGAGCAGTTTCTACTTTAGCTAAGCGTACCACTATCCCGGTGGAGGATAGCTGTGCCTTTTCAGATCCTATGGATAAAAAATTAGAGGGTTACCTTAAGAAAATGTTTGTTCAACAAGGTTTTATATTACAACCCCTTGCATGCATCGCGCCGATCACGGCTGCGGCAGCATTTTGGATTGAGTCTCTGGAAGAGAACCTTAGTTCAGCTACGCTGGACGACATTACGGACAGGCTTAGAGTCCTTAAACTAGCTAATTCATTCATTTCGGAGGCCGTAGTACATTTAACCAAACTTACGGCTAAGAATTCAGGATTCGCCATTCAGGCACGCAGGGCGCTGTGGCTAAAATCCTGGTCGGCTGATGTAACTTCTAAGTCCAAATTACTTAATATACCTTTCAAGGGGCAAACTTTATTTGGGCCCGGTTTGAAAGAAATTATTGCTGACATTACAGGAGGTAAGGGCCACGCTCTACCTCAAGACAAAGCCAAAGCTAAGGCTAGACAGTCTAATTTTCGTCCCTTTCGGAATTTCAAAGCAGGAGCAGCGCCAACTTCCACTGCACCAAAACAGGGAGGAGCTGTTGCTCGTTACAGACAAGGCTGGAAGCCTAACCAGTCCTGGAACAAGGGCAAGCAGACCAGTAAACCTGCTGCTGCCCCAAAGACAGCATGAACCGAGGGCCCCCGATCCGGGACCGGATCTAGTGGGGGGCAGACTCTCTCTCTTCGCCCAGGCTTGGGCAAGAGATGTCCAGGATCCCTGGGCGCTAGAGATCATATCTCAGGGATACCTTCTAGACTTCAAATTCTCTCCCCCAAGAGGGAGATTTCATCTGTCAAGGTTGTCAACAAACCAAATAAAGAAGGACGCGTTTCTACGCTGTGTACAAGATCTATTATTAATGGGAGTGATCCATCCGGTTCCGCGGTCGGAACAAGGACAAGGGTTTTACTCAAACCTGTTTGTGGTTCCCAAAAAAGAGGGAACTTTCAGGCCAATCTTGGATTTAAAGATCCTAAACAAATTCCTAAGAGTTCCATCGTTCAAGATGGAAACTATTCGGACAATCTTACCCATGATCCAAGAGGGTCAGTACATGACCACAGTGGATTTAAAGGATGCTTACCTTCACATACCGATTCACAAGGATCATTACCGGTATCTAAGGTTTGCCTTCTTAAACAGGCATTACCAGTTTGTAGCCCTTCCATTCGGATTGGCTACGGCTCCAAGAATCTTTACAAAGGTTCTGGGTGCCCTTCTGGCGGTACTAAGACCGCGAGGAATTTCGGTAGCTCCGTACCTAGACGACATTCTGATACAAGCTTCAAGCTTTCAAACTGCCAAGTCTCATACAGAGTTAGTTCTGGCATTTCTAAGGTCGCATGGATGGAAAGTGAACGAAAAGAAGAGTTCTCTCTTTCCTCTCACGAGAGTTCCATTCTTGGGGACTCTTATAGATTCTGTAGAAATGAAGATTTATCTGACAGAAGACAGATTAACAAAGCTTCTAAATGCATGCCGTGTCCTTCATTCCATTCAACTCCCGTCAGTAGCTCAATGCATGGAGGTGATCGGCTTAATGGTAGCAGCAATGGACATAGTTCCCTTTGCACGCCTACATCTCAGACCGCTGCAATTGTGCATGCTGAGTCAGTGGAATGGGGATTACTCAGATTTGTCCCCCACTCTGAATCTGGATCAAGAGACCAGAAACTCTCTTCTATGGTGGCTTTCTCGGCCACATCTGTCCAGGGGGATGCCGTTCAGCAGGCCGGACTGGACAATTGTAACAACAGACGCCAGCCTTCTAGGTTGGGGCGCTGTCTGGAATTCTCTGAAGGCTCAGGGACAATGGAGTCAGGAGGAAAGTCTCCTGCCAATAAACATTCTGGAATTGAGAGCAGTTCTCAATGCCCTTCTAGCTTGGCCCCAGTTAAAGACTCGGGGGTTCATCAGGTTTCAGTCGGACAACATCACGACTGTAGCTTACATCAACCATCAAGGAGGGACAAGAAGCTCCCTAGCAATGATAGAAGTATCAAAGATAATTCGCTGGGCAGAGTCTCACTCTTGCCACCTGTCAGCAATCCACATCCCGGGAGTGGAGAACTGGGAGGCGGATTTCTTGAGTCGCCAGACTCTTCATCCGGGGGAGTGGGAACTTCATCCGGAGGTCTTTGCCCAAATACTTCAACGTTGGGGCAAACCAGAGATAGATCTCATGGCGTCTCGCCAGAACGCCAAACTTCCTCGCTACGGATCCAGATCCAGGGATCCGGGAGCGGTTCTGATAGATGCTTTGACAGCACCTTGGAACTTCAGGATGGCTTATGTGTTTCCACCCTTCCCACTGCTTCCTCGATTGATTGCCAAAATCAAACAGGAGAGAGCATCAGTGATTCTAATAGCGCCTGCATGGCCGCGCAGGACTTGGTATGCAGATCTAGTGGACATGTCATCCTGTCCGCCTTGGTCTCTACCTCTAAGACAGGACCTTCTGATTCAGGGTCCATTCAAACATCAAAGTCTAACTTCTCTGAAGCTGACTGCTTGGAAATTGAACGCTTGATTTTATCAAAAAGTGGTTTTTCTGAGTCGGTTATTGATACCCTGATACAGGCTAGGAAGCCTGTTACCAGAAAGATTTACCATAAAATATGGCGTAAATACCTATACTGGTGTGAATCCAAAGATTACTCCTGGAGTAAGGTTAGGATTCCTAGGATATTGTCTTTTCTACAAGAAGGTTTAGAAAAGGGTTTATCGGCTAGCTCATTAAAGGGACAGATCTCAGCTCTGTCCATCTTGTTACACAGGCGTCTGTCAGAAAATTCAGACATCCAGGCCTTTTGTCAGGCTTTAGCTAGGATCAAGCCTGTGTTTAAAACTGTTGCTCCGCCATGGAGTTTAAACTTAGTTCTTAACGTTTTACAGGGTGTTCCGTTTGAACCCCTTCATTCCATTGATATAAAATTGTTATCTTGGAAAGTTCTATTTTTAATGGCTATTTCCTCGGCTCGAAGAGTCTCTGAGTTATCAGCCCTACATTGTGATTCTCCTTATCTGATCTTTCACTCAGACAAGGTAGTTCTGCGTACTAAACCTGGGTTCTTACCTAAGGTAGTCACTAACAGGAATATCAATCAAGAGATTGTTGTTCCATCCTTGTGTCCAAATCCTTCTTCAAAGAAGGAACGTCTTCTACACAATCTGGATGTAGTTCGTGCCCCCAAGTTCTACTTGCAGGCAACTAAAGATTTTCGCCAAACTTCTTCCCTGTTTGTCGTTTATTCTGGACAGAGGAGAGGTCAAAAAGCTTCTGCTACCTCTCTCTCTTTTTGGCTTCGTAGCATAATACGTTTAGCCTATGAGACTGCTGGACAGCAGCCTCCTGAAAGAATTACAGCTCATTCCACTAGAGCTGTGGCTTCCACTTGGGCCTTTAAGAATGAGGCCTCTGTTGAACAGATTTGCAAGGCTGCAACTTGGTCTTCGCTTCATACTTTTTCCAAATTTTACAAATTTGACACTTTTGCTTCTTCGGAGGCTATTTTTGGGAGAAAGGTTCTTCAGGCAGTGGTTCCTTCTGTATAATGAGCCTGCCTTTCCCTCCCGTCATCCGTGTACTTTTGCTTTGGTATTGGTATCCCAGAAGTAATGATGACCCGTGGACTGATCACACATAACAGAAGAAAACATAATTTATGCTTACCTGATAAATTCCTTTCTTCTGTTGTGTGATCAGTCCACGGCCCGCCCTGTTTTTTTAAGGCAGGTACATATTTTTTAAATTATAATTCAGTCACCACTACACCCTTGGTTTCTCCTTTCTCGTTGGTCTTTGGTCGAATGACTGGAGGTGACGTAGAGGGGAGGAGCTATATAGCAACTCTGCTGGGTGAATCCTCTTGCACTTCCTGTAGGGGAGCAGATAATATCCCAGAAGTAATGATGACCCGTGGACTGATCACACAACAGAAGAAAGGAATTTATCAGGTAAGCATAAATTATGTTTTTATTCAATTCCAACACATTATTGACTTCCTACCAATTGTAGGTTGTATTTTGCCTCGCAGGGCTTTCCATAAGAAAAAATGAAATAAATAAATAAAACTACAACCATGAGCCAATGTTAGTACAATTATTAGTTAACAAATAATAATAAAAAGAAAAAAGAACACACATCTATAGAAATCACATTTTCCTCCTACTCTTCATTTCCCCCTTCCCACTACCTCTATAATTCAGCTAGTAGCTTTGGTGTATTTATATTATGCCTTAGGAGGAAACTTATGTGGGTCATAATGTGTTGGAGTTTTTTTGTTGTTTTAAATTATTTTATGCTTACCTAGTTCCTTATTTTACGTATATAAGAAAAAGGAAAAAAATAATAAATAATCGCATATAGCTTAGGTGGAACGAGGAGGGGGGGGGGGAGAAGATGGAACAGAGCGGGAAAGGAAAAGAAAAAAAAAAAAAAAAAAAAAAGGGGGGGAAGGGAAGTTAAGGGGGGGGAGGAGGTTGAAGAACCTTCTGATTCTCTTTATATTATATTTTACCATATCCCCAGGAGTACTAAATCTGAATTTCTAAATGGGTAGATTAAATTATCTATTTCCCTCTTTGGGAAGGTCTTTATAAATAGTGCCCATTTTTGAAAGAATCTACTAACATCCGGAGGTTTAAATAATTTTGCGTTATGTTGTTCGAGTATACATTGCTTTTTTAAGCAGTTTTTAATCTCAGAGAGAGTAGGGATTGATACTTCTTTCCATTTTTTAAGTATCAAGTATCTCACAGCCAATATAGTAATACTAATGATTTTTTTCTCCTCTGGCATAAATCTTTCGTCTATTTTGAGAAATATTACATTCATAAGTGAGAAAACTATGTTATCTATTCCAATTTTTCTGTTTAGCCAATATTCCACTTTTTTCCACATTGCACTCACCTTAGGACATTCCCACAACATATGTTTAAGGTTAGCTGCTATTAGGGAGCATTTTGGGCATTTATTAAATTGGGGGTTACCCCAAGTATGTCCCTTTTCGGGGGTAATATACGTCATATGTAGAAGTTTCATGTGTGATTCCCTCCAGGTGGAGGATAGCGTTGTTTGACTAACATTTAGTATGGATCTTTGAGTATGTCCCTCCTCTGCTTGTGTTAAATCTAATATTGGGGCCCATTTTAATTCTATTTTTGTTATATTGTCAGCTCCTTTTCTTGAATTTAATATTTGATAGCAAGGGGAGATCGATAATTGGCCTTTCTTTACCAGGTTTAGCCAGTGCTCAAGAGGTCCCAAAGACCAGTTCCAGCCTGATGTATTTATTAGCTTCCAGATATAGTGCCTTACTTGAAGATAAAAAAAAAAATCTTTTTGCGGGAGATCAAATTCACTTCTAAGATCTGTAAATGACTTAATGCATTTCCTTGTTGTATCTACTAGTTGCACCGCTCTTTCAAGGCCCTTTGTCTGCCATCTTTGGAGGGGTGATACTTGTAAGCCAAGTTCGAATTGCGGATTACCTCTTAGGGGTAGGAAGCTTGAGGTTTCTATGTTTATTTTTAATAGATTGCAAATTTTTAACCATGCTTTAATAGGTGTATATATGGAGCAGTATTTCTTAATTCCCTTTGGTATTTGATTAATTTTATTATGAATTAATACTGTAGGAAGATAAGGATAAGTTATATTCTGTTCCAGATCATTGTCTGTTACGTAATCTTTATGATATATCCAGTCTATTACTATTCTCGCTAAGAAAGCTAAATTATATAGACGGAGATCTGGTAAGGCGCATCCTCCATACTTATTAGATAAAGAGAGTTTTTCAAGGGAGATTCTAGGTCTCTTGTTTTGCCATAGGAATACTCTAAGTGCCATATTTAAAAGTTTAATATCTTTCTGTTTCAAGGTCATTGGAATATTTTGACATATATATAGAATTTTCGGCAGTAATATCATTTTATATAGGGCTATTCGCCCTGAAAGTGAAATAGGAAGATTTTGCCAATCTTTCATTTTTTCACGAATGCTCTTTAGAACTGGAGGTATATTAAGGGAGTACCATTGTTCTGGATTTAGGGAGATTATAATGCCCAGGTATTTGAATGAATGTTCAGCTATTCTAAAAGGAATATTCTGTATGTGCTGCTTTGGGGGTCTTAGCCAGTAAAGCTCGGTTTTATTAATATTTATTTTATATCCTGAGAACGAGCTAAACTGGTTCAGAATAGTCAATAGTTTGGGGATATTTGTCTGAGTATTTCGCATATATATTAGGATATCATCTCCGTATAGCGCGATTTTAAGTTCTTTTTTCCTTATTTTAATTCCCTCGATCTCTTGTCTGATTAGAATTGCTAGCGGTTCAATTGCAATGTTGAATAGTAGTGGAGATAAGGGACAACCTTGTCTTGTACCTTTTGTGAGATGTATTTCTGATGATTGTCTGGTATTAACCAATAACCTAGTTTGAGCTTTCTCATAGAGATTTTTTATTAATTTAGGAAACTGACCTCTAAATCCAAATTGAAAAAGTGTATATAGTAGGTGATCGTGATTGACCGAGTCAAATGCCTTTTCGGCGTCTATTGTAACTATTGCCTTATCAGAGTCTGTCTGTTCTCCTCCTTGTACTTGAATTGACTCTGTATTGACGTAGTCAATAGTAAGAAATAGTTCACGAATTTTAGCAGAAGAATTTCTGTTAATCAGAAATCCTGCTTGGTTTTTATGAATTACATGTGCGAGAGGGGATTGTAACCTGTTTGCCAAAATAGAAGTCAACAGTTTATAGTCTGTGTTTAACAGTGCAATCGGCCTATATGACTCTTTCTGAGTTGGATTTTTTCCAGGTTTTAGAATAAGGGTGGTGTAGGAAGCTGAGAAACTAGTTGATGGTGAGCTACCTTCACTGTATATGTTATTAAATAGTTTAGTTAGATATGGAACTATAGCAGGAGTTAATAATTTATAAAATTCACTGGGGAGAGCATCTGGACCTGGTGCTTTATTAGTGGGCAGTTTCTCTATTCCCTTTGTTACTTCTAGTTCAGTAATAGGTAAATTAATTATTTCATTTAGTTCCTGTGAGATACTTGGATACGAGATTCGTTTCCAGAATTCCCTACTCTCTTCAGAGTTAGATGAGCTTGAGGAGTATAATCTCCGATAGTACTCTTCCATTACTTTTAGTATGTCTTCTGAGTCTGAAGTTAATTTATCCTCTTTCTGTATAGATTCAATTAAAGTGTGGCCTTTATCTTGTTTGACTAGTCTGGAGAGTAATTTACCTGCCTTATTTCCATGTTTATATAATTGTGATTGAAATCTCACTTCTTGCTGAGTTGCTTTGTGTAATAAAAAAGAATCTCTTTCCTTTTTTGCTTGTGTATAATTATTCCAAGTCACAGGTGTTTTATTAACTATATAACTGTTGTATGTGTTTGTGAGTGTTTTTAGAATATTTTCTTCTTTTTTCTTTATAAGTCTTAGTTCTATTAATGTTATACGCTAGTATCTCCCCTCTCATAACTGCTTTTGCAGTTTCCCAGAATACCATTGGGGAAGAGGTGTTCCCTGTTAAAATGAAGGTATTCTTCGAATTTTATGTTTAACATTGTTTTGAAGTCTGGGTCTGTGGATAAATATTTAGGAAAAATAAATCGATTATTTTTAGATCTAACATCATGTGGGCTTATTTCAATAGTTATTGGAGCGTGGTCTGAGATTGCAATTGGTAATATATTAGTTTTAATTTTTAAATTCAGTAGTTTCTCATCGACTAGGAACAAATCAATTCGCGACAGGGATTTATGAGCCTTGGATAAGCAGGTGTAACTTTTGTTATCAGGATTTTGTATTCTCCAAATGTCTTTTACTCTTAAATTATTATACAGTTTATTAAAGATTTTTGTTTCTAAGTTATCTTTTTTTGTTTTCAGCAATGTGATATTTGATCTAAGTTTATCTAGAGCGTAGTGCGGTGATATATTAAAATCTCCTCCAATTATTAACATCCCTTCTACTTTTGAGAGAATTTTGTTTTGTAAGTTATCCCAGAAACTATGATCAATAATATTTGGAGCATATATGTTGCATAATGTATATATAAGATTGCCATTTTTAATTCTTACTATTAGAAATCTTCCTTCAGGATCAACTTCAAGTACCGTAGTGATTATGTTCATTTTTTTCCCTATAAGAATTGCTACACCTCTCTTTCTTCCAAGTGCTGGAGATGCTATAACTTCCTTAACCCAAGATTTTTTTAACTTATATACTTCTTCTAAATTAATATGAGTTTCCTGGAGGAATGCAATGTTAACCTTTAATTTTTTAAGGTGGGATATAATTAAAGTTCTCTTTATCGGGGATGTTAACCCACCTATATTCCAGGAGGCTAATTTACAGACAGTCTCTGACATCGTTGTCTAAAGAAAAAAAAAATAGAGGGAGAAGAGAAAAAGAGGGAGGGAAAAGAAAAGGGAAAAAAAAAAAAAAAGGAAAGGGGTTTTAAAATCTCTGTAGCCACCCCCCCCCCCCGTCCCACACGCTGGCTCTAAGGCTCTCCATGGGCCAGCATCGACCCAAGATGCTAATTGGATCAGACTGACTCTGACCAATGCATCATCCCTATTTACAAACTGGGTGTACATTGTACAATTCTAATTGCGTTACTCTTACCTATATTTAGAATAGTTATCTTCCCCTTTTATTTAGTGTCTGAGGTGGGAGTTGGGTTAGAGATTTTTCAGTCTCCTGTTTTAGATATTTTTCGGCCTCTTTAGCTGATTCAAAAAAATTAACCTCATTACCTATTGTTATTTTAAGTTTAGCAGGATATACTACAGTAGCTTGATAACCTTGATTAATCAAGCGTGTGCAGATTGGCGCTAGCTCTCTTCTCTTAGCTGAGGTATCTGCAGAGAAGTCCTGGAATAACATAATTTTAATGTTATCCAGATAGATAGGTTGTTTTTGTCTAAAGTGTTGAAGCAGAATGAGTTTGTCTTGGTAATTGAGTAGTTTGGCTATAATAGGTCTAGGTCGGGCTTTTTCTCTTTCCTGGTTATGCCACTCTAATCTATGAGCTCTTTCAACTATAATGTGAGGATGTGTTTGAAGTATTTGTAAGAGTTGTGGAATTGTTACTGTAATTAGTTTATTTAAGTCCTCAAATTGTTTGTCTTCGGGGACTCCGATTATTCTAATGTTGTTTCTTCTTGCCCGGTTTTCCAGGTCCTCTAATTTAAGTTGCATTTTTAATACTTTAGCATTTAGATCTTCTAGATTAGAGTTATGATTTAGAGTGTTATCTTCCAAATCGGATATTCTTTGCTCTGCCTCAGTAATTCTTTTAGAGAACTGATGAACCTCTTTAGATAAGGAATTAATATCGTGTTTAATTTCATCTCTTAGTTGTTCAAATTTGGGAGAAAGAGCTTCAGAAATTTTAGTGACCAACATTTGTATGTCAAATTGTTCACCTATGTTTAGCGGGCTACTTGAGCGAGTCTCTGTTACATTCTCTTGAATATTTTTAGTTTTTTTCTCTTTTTGTTTGCCTGCCATGACTGAAGGAGAGGTTCTATTTTGTGCAGTGATAAATTTGTCCATAGGACGTGAAATAATTGTGAATTATAATGTGAGGAGATGTGTCTATATTCTGGTGGTGTAGGGAAGAAGAGAAGGGAATAGTGACCGAGGTGAAATAGTGAATTTGTCGAGTGAAAGGGTGCTTAAGTGAAAAAAGTACTGGTATTGGTGGGGGAGAAGGAAAAGAAAAAAAAAAAAAAAAAAGAAAAAAAAAAAAAAAAAAGAGAAAAGGGGAGGGAGGGGTGTGTGAGGGAGAAAGTGTGTGTGATCAAGATCCTTCAGTCGTGCAGCCTATAGCTAGAAGAACATTAACAACAATTTGTTGTGATCAATTTTAATTAGTATATAATTTTACGGGTTTTTTTTTCTCTTTCCTTTTCTTCTCTTCTTCTAAATTCTTTTAAGAGAGTGATATTAAGGTGCCCTATATAAGTTTTATAAAATTTTATAGAAGTCTTACTGGTCTAGTTAATACACTTCAATTTCAGTTTATCTCTCCACCTGGTATATTATTACGACGAGAGATAAATATAACACGTAATAAATTTAAGCTGCTTCAGTTGGTACTGTAATTATATTTTAATATACTGCTCTGGTTCTCATAGTCTTAATTTATGTAGTCAGTATGATTTTATTCCATTATTTAAGTCTTTGATGTGTTTCTTAGGAACAAAAACAGTCCAAGTCAGGATCTAGATAGTGCCTAGAGGGAAGTTACAGTAGTTACTTTCCCAATTTTTTTATTTTTTTTATTTTATTTTTTCCTTTTCTTTTGTATATAGATGATAGAATAAAAATTACAATTTGATTTAATTAGATTCAGCTTATTTTGTAGATATTTTAGTGACTCAGTCTATTATGCTACTCTTTTATCTATATACGTATTCTGCTTATGCCCCTTTAATCTGTTTCTATTCTGCTAACTCTATATACATTATCCTCTTACTTATGTTGCAATTATCTTTGAGTCTAGTGAGGTAAACAAAAATTTTGCATACATTCAGGGAGGCACAGTTTTCCCCCCCTTTCCCCTTCCCCCTCTACCTTCTTCCCTCTTCCCACCCCTTGTAACCTCTTTTCTTCCCTCCTTTTACAATGTCTATCTGTTTGTGTAAAGCTTGTAACAAGTGGTTTTATCACCTAATCTCAGCAAGTGAGTAGGCTGTTTCGTTTATCACTGTGATCTTGCTTTATTTTTATAAATGTTTAGAGGAGAGATACCTGAAATTTATTGCTATCCCTCTGCTGTAGATAAACAACAATCAAGTATATGGTGGAAAGCGAATATGTTCAGGACAAGAAGGGGGAGATCATAAGCTATCCCATGAAAGGGTTTTTCAGTGTATTTTCTAAAACTTTTGTGGGGAGCCCTTAGATATATTCAACTAAATAAAAAGTATTCACTAGAGCAGGTTTATTTTTCTATTCTTGCTGCTTGGAATCTGTATAAATGTTTTTACCTAGTTCAGTTTTTACTGTTTAATGTCTTCTATCTTAATAGTTTTATACAAATAGCCTTCTTGTTTCTGTTAATGTTCCAGGTTAAACCTATTAAGGTGCATTTAAATTTCGATATGAGTTTAATAGTACTCAGAAGAGAGGAGAAAAAACATAGAAGAGATATAAATCATATGGGGAAACTTCGTCCTCTCCCTATTATAATAAATTTCTGAAATAACAAAAGTAGGGAGTATGGTTGTACCTTATTTATCCAAGGGATTAAAATTAAAAAATTGCGACCTTTTGGATTTTTAGATCAAGTATTCCCCCTTTTCAGTTTCTATCTGACTTATCCCTCAGGCCCTTCTAGTTCTCTCAACAATTAGATAATAAACATCTAACACAATGTTACTTTTATAATAGTGCACACAGTCCCATATAATAGTCCATGATTTCCCTTCTATATATGTTCCTCTTTTTTTCTTTTTCCCCCTTTTCTTCCCCTTTTTATTTTGCTGCTTGGGGACTGCTTGAGGGTTTAGGTAAATTGCCTCTCACGGATAAGAGGTAGAGGGAAAGAAAGAAAAAAGTACCTGACCCGGTTTTGTGGTTCTCAAGACAGTCGCGCTATCAAAGTCTTTTCCCTTTCGGTGTAGGCTCTATGTTCCCCCGCGCAACATCGGTGGGGGGGAGCAGTTAAGCTTAGTGGTCAGCAGTGTTGAACAGCTTCACGTCTAGGAAAAAGATGTTTGTCCATTCAGGGTCTTCCTCCTTTCTGCTCCGATGTGTGCAATCACACTGGTCACCGGCGTGTCCTTCGCCGGATGTGAGGAGGATCAATCCGCTTGCAAGCGTGCAGGATCCGGTCGGAGCAAGCGTATTCCTCCGCTTCTCCGTGTCGGGAAAGATCACACCAGGGGATCCTCCGACCAAGCCGTTCAATCCAGGTAGTAGTAAGTTTCTCTGACCTCTGAATGATAGATTTTAGGAGACCCTGGATTCAGGTTCTTTGGTAGGTGAATGTAGAAATTTGCAAGTCTGTCTGGCCTCCACACCCCCTCTCGCAGCACCGGTGGGAGGGGTGAATATGGTTCCGGGAGATGCAGGTATAGGAGAGTCAGGGGACTTGGCTTCGTGTTTCAGTTATACAAAAAGTCAATGTTTAAACACTACTTTGTTCTTCTCCTCCGCTTTCCTTCTCCTCTTTATCTCCCTTCTCCCCGTGCTTTAGTTAATAGGCTCTTCTCTCTGGAATAGGTAAGTTATATTTTATCCCAGTTTGTGGTGTGCTGCAGACTGCAGCTTAGTGCGTTCTCTTTGCACTATTGGAGTGTTTAGGAGCAGGTGTTGAGTTGCTAATTGAGCTACCCGTGGACTAGGGTTTAGGCACTGGTTCTCTGCCAAAAGCTCTTGGAGGGAGCAGAGAGCAAGCGTTCACACGTCCTCACGCTTGAGCTCCACCCATAACACTCCTAGACTCAGAGAATACCATTTTAAACAACTTTCCAATTTACTTCTATCATTTAATTTGCTTCCTTCTCTTGTTATCCTTTGCTGAAAGGTTTATCTATGCCAGCTCAGAAGCAGCAGAGAACCTAGGTTCTAGCTGTTGATTGGTGGCTGCATATTTATATTGATTGTGATTGGCTCACCAATGTGTTCAGTTAGAAACCATTAGTGCATTACTGCTCCTTCAACAAATGATACCAAGAGAATGAAACAAATTTGAGATGATAGAAGTAAATTATAAAATTGTTTAAAATTGTATTTTCTATCTGAATCACAAAAGACAAAAATTGGGTTTCATGTCCCTTCTAAGGGATTATAATTAGTAGCCTTATATTTACCCTTAGTATCTTGGTTGTTAAATCTGACTGAATAATTCAATTATACAGGCAATTATTCTGATATTACAGTCAATTCATAGAATAGAGATTCCAAAGTT
This sequence comes from Bombina bombina, assembly GCF_027579735.1. Lineage (NCBI taxonomy): Eukaryota > Metazoa > Chordata > Amphibia > Anura > Bombinatoridae > Bombina > Bombina bombina. Next base: position 864,750,869 of record NC_069502.1, on the reverse strand, counting down.
TGATTTAATATAAGGATTGTATAAGTTAAAGGGACATAATACCCACATTTTTTCTTTCATGATTTAGAAAGATAAAGCAATTTTAAACATCTTTCTAATTTACTTCTATTATCTAATTTGTTTTATTCTCTTCATAGTCTTTGCTGAAAAGCATATCTAGATATGCTCAGTAGCTGATGATTGGTTGCTGCACATAGAAGCCTCGTGTGATTGGCTCACCATGTGCAATGCTTTTTCTTCAACTAAGGATATCTAAAAAATTATGCAAAATAAATAATAGAAGTAAATTGTAATGTTGTTTAAATGTCTGTTCTCTATCTGAATCATGAAAGAAAGATTTTGGGTTTAGTGGCCCTTTAAGTTTAAAATTACTAACCAGCAATTTGGCTAATTTGATTGAGATTAGTATATAAACAATATTCAACAAGTAAAGAGTTTGAAATAATGAACATGCATTAGGCAATAAGAATTTTTTTTGGGGGGGTTGGGATGGATGATCAGGATTCCTTTAGTGTGTGAACATTTTGTTCATTTATAATATATTGGTATATTTATATTTTCTTTGTGTGGCCTTGTCTTGATCATAAGGTTTAACTTTATCTTGTGAAATTACTTGTGTATAAGCACATCACTTCTTTATGCATTTTGCATAAAGCTGTTATAGTGAAGGTAAAATACATATTGGACTAACTTGGAGATCTATATTTTCAGTAGCTGGTTCAATTGTGTGTGTGTATATATATATATATATATATATATATATATGTGTGTGTGTGTGTGTGTGTGCGCGCCTGCACGCATTTGTCCATGGGCCTCTGGGTGTACTTGCCCCCTGGGCCAAAAGTTGCCAGTCAGCCCCTGACTGTAGATAAATCTGGAAGAAACTTGCCCACGTAATTTACAAGGCCCAATATCTGTCTCAGCTCATGTACATCAGAAGGACTTTTCATCTGTTCAATCGCACAAATTTTCTCGGGGTCTGGCTTGATGCCATCCCCGTTGATGATATGCCCAAAGTAACATAATTCAGTTTTCCTGAAATGACATTTTTCTTTATTCAGCTTCAGCCCAGACTCTTTGATAGCCTGTAGTACACAACTTAAACGCTGATCATGCTCCTCCACCGTAGACCCATACACTAGAATGTCGTCCATGACGACTACCGTGCCCACGTGGTTACTCAGGAGAGAACTCATTTCCCTTTGAAAGATTTCAGGAGCGGAGGATATCCCAAAGGGGAGTCTGCAGAAGCAGAACCGACCTACCGGTGTGATAAAGGTAGTCAGTTTGCGGCACTTTGGATCCAGGGGGATCTGCCAAAAGCCACTAGAAGCGTCTAATGTGGAAAAGAACTTAGCCCCAGCCAACTTTGGAGCTATATCTTATAATGTCGGCAGCACAAATCTCTCTCTCTTCACCGCCTCATTCAACCTTTTCAGGTCCACACAGATGCGCACCTTTCCGTATTTCTTTGCAACTGGAACAATGGGGGCACACCAATCAGTCGCTTCGACAACCTCTTCAATAACCCCCATAGACTTCATGCGCAAAAGCTCTTTCTCCACTTGGGGCATGAGCGGGAATGGAATTCTACGGGGAGTAGAAATACTGTATGGGACTGCGTCACTTTTAAGTGCTATACGGACAGGTTTGCAGTTCAGTAGGCCCAACTCGCCAAACATATCTTTGGAAATCTCATTCACTCTGGCCACAAGGCCCAAGTCACAGGCTGCTTTTCTACTCAATAAATTGTTAACACACTGACCTCGGATCACATGCACCCACATTGCTTGTACTCACAGCTGGCAAGAAATTTCCCCACACAATCAATGCAGCCACCAGGACTATGGACATTTGTAGTAACCTTCGCCAGCTGGGGCTGTCGAGGCAGTTTCATAGATTCAGCAAAAGACATTACAGTGATATCTGCTCCTGTGTCAATCTTAAAATCAATTTTGGCTCCCATTACAGTAAAAGTAACTTTCCAATCTTCCTCTGAGCTTGTCCGTTCCACAACGGACCCCACAAAAGACACTTCCTGACCCTCCTGGTCACTGTCCACCTGCATCTCCTTAATGTATTCAGTTTTACACACCACTTCAAAATGGCCTATTCTGTTACATTTTCTGCATCTTTTATCTCTGGCCGGGCATATAGCACTCTGATCATGAGCCTGGTAGCACCGTGTGCATCGGGCATGTTGCGCCCATCCACTTCTAGGCCTTTCCAGTACTTTAGATCTACCGCTCACACTGTGCCTTTCACTAGCAGTTTTCCTAGACTGTTGCACTTCATCCACAATACTCTCAGACCTCAGATCAGCACTTTGCTTTTTCACCAGTTCACTCTGGCGGGCCATCCTAATAGCCCCATCTAACGTTAAATCAGGCTCTAACTGCAGCTTCAGTGAGACTTCAGCATCTGCAATTCCAATAACTATTCTGTCTCTGATTTGCTCTTCTTTAGCAACACCAAACTCACAGAATTCAGCTAGTTCATACAGGCTGCGCACAAATGACTCCACAGATTCTCCCACACGCTGATTACGTTAGTGAAAACAAGCTCTCTCGTGAATCACATTTCTTTTGGGCACAAAGTGGACACTGAGTTTATCCATAACTATATCAAAGTTAAATTCTTCCCCTTCTTGGAAAGTAAAAGCATTGAACATTGGCTCCACATCTTTCCCCATAGAGTATAAAAGAGAATTAACTTGTACTTCACCACTCTCCTTGTTCAGTTTGGAAGCAATACTGAAGCGCTGAAACCGCTGACGCCATGTGGGCCAAGTTGCAGGCTGAGAGAAGTCAAAAGGCTCAGGTGGGGTAAACTTTGACATTGCAATCGATCAGGAACAGAAGCGCAGTCCAGAACTTCTGACACCATGTCATGTGATGCAGGACATATGCAGGGCACAGCAATGATGGTACAACTCTATTTTATTACAGAGCATAGCAATACACATCTGGTCAGGTTGATTGTACTAACTATGCAAAACAGAATGAGAAGCAGTCTGCCAGGAACGAACAGCAGCATCAATAGCTTGTTCTATGGCCCGGTTGCCACCTGGTAGTAGCTTCTTTCTGCCCAATTGTGCTTTTCACAGAGGAAAACTTTCCTGTAGTATATCAGTCTGATCCCGCCGACATGGTCAGTCCAGCCCCGAAATACCAGGCAATTCTCCTCTGAACAAGGAACATGACAACCCCAGACGATCGTTTCGGCCTCCTTTGGGCCTCGTCAGTGAGGTGCAGCCATATCCCTCTAAGCACATTGGGCAAGGAGTCCACGTCTGGTTTCCCCCATCACCCATAGGGAGACTATCCCCAGGGTCATATTTAAATATGCAAGACAGAATGAGAAGCAGTCTGCCAGGAACGAACAGCAGCATCAATAGCTTGTTCTATGGCCCGGTTGCCACCTGGTAGTAGCTTCTTTCTGCCCAATTGTGCTTTTCACAGAGGAAAACTTTCCTGTAGTATATCAGTCTGATCCCGCCGACATGGTCAGTCCAGCCCCGAAATACCAGGCAATTCTCCTCTGAACAAGGAACATGACAACCCCAGACGATCGTTTCGGCCTCCTTTGGGCCTCGTCAGTGAGGTGCAGCCATATCCCTCTAAGCACATTGGGCAAGGAGTCCACGTCTGGTTTCCCCCATCACCCATAGGGAGACTATCCCCAGGGTCATATGTAAATATGCAAAACAGAATGAGAAGCAGTCTGCCAGGAACGAACAGCAGCATCAATAGCTTGTTCTATGGCCCGGTTGCCACCTGGTAGTAGCTTCTTTCTGCCCAATTGTGCTTTTCACAGAGGAAAACTTTCCTGTAGTATATCAGTCTGATCCCGCCGACATGGTCAGTCCAGCCCCGAAATACCAGGCAATTCTCCTCTGAACAAGGAACATGACAACCCCAGACGATCGTTTCGGCCTCCTTTGGGCCTCGTCAGTGAGGTGCAGCCATATCCCTCTAAGCACATTGGGCAAGGAGTCCACGTCTGGTTTCCCCCATCACCCATAGGGAGACTATCCCCAGGGTCATATTTAAATATGCAAAACAGAATGAGAAGCAGTCTGCCAGGAACGAACAGCAGCATCAATAGCTTGTTCTATGGCCCGGTTGCCACCTGGTAGTAGCTTCTTTCTGCCCAATTGTGCTTTTCACAGAGGAAAACTTTCCTGTAGTATATCAGTCTGATCCCGCCGACATGGTCAGTCCAGCCCCGAAATACCAGGCAATTCTCCTCTGAACAAGGAACATGACAACCCCAGAAGATCGTTTCGGCCTCCTTTGGGCCTCGTCAGTGAGGTGCAGCCATATCCCTCTAAGCACATTGGGCAAGGAGTCCACGTCTGGTTTCCCCCATCACCCATAGGGAGACTATCCCCAGGGTCATATTTAAATATGCAAAACAGAATGAGAAGCAGTCTGCCAGGAACGAACAGCAGCATCAATAGCTTGTTCTATGGCCCGGTTGCCACCTGGTAGTAGCTTCTTTCTGCCCAATTATGCTTTTCACAGAAGAAAACTTTCCTGTAGTATATCAGTCTGATCCCGCCGACATGGTCAGTCCAGCCCCGAAATACCAGGCAATTCTCCTCTGAACAAGGAACATGACAACCCCAGACGATCGTTTCGGCCTCCTTTGGGCCTCGTCAGTGAGGTGCAGCCATATCCCTCTAAGCACATTGGGCAAGGAGTCCACGTCTGGTTTCCCCCATCACCCATAGGGAGACTATCCCCAGGGTCATATGTAAATATGCAAAACAGAATGAGAAGCAGTCTGCCAGGAACGAACAGCAGCATCAATAGCTTGTTCTATGGCCCGGTTACCACCTGGTAGTAGCTTCTTTCTGCCCAATTGTGCTTTTCACAGAGGAAAACTTTCCTGTAGTATATCAGTCTGATCCCGCCGACATGGTCAGTCCAGCCCCGAAATACCAGGCAATTCTCCTCTGAACAAGGAACATGACAACCCCAGACGATCGTTTCGGCCTCCTTTGGGCCTCGTCAGTGAGGTGCAGCCATATCCCTCTAAGCACATTGGGCAAGGAGTCCACATCTGGTTTCCCCCATCACCCATAGGGAGACTATCCCCAGGGGCATATGTAAATATGCAAAACAGAATGAGAAGCAGTCTGCCAGGAACGAACAGCAGCATCAATAGCTTGTTCTATGGCCCGGTTGCCACCTGGTAGTAGCTTCTTTCTGCCCAATTGTGCTTTTCACAGAGGAAAACTTTCCTGTAGTATATCAGTCTGATCCCGCCGACATGGTCAGTCCAGCCCCGAAATACCAGGCAATTCTCCTCTGAACAAGGAACATGACAACCCCAGACGATCGTTTCGGCCTCCTTTGGGCCTCGTCAGTGAGGTGCAGCCATATCCCTCTAAGCACATTGGGCAAGGAGTCCACGTCTGGTTTCCCCCATCACCCATAGGGAGACTATCCCCAGGGTCATATTTAAATATGCAAAAGAGAATGAGAAGCAGTCTGCCAGGAACGAACAGCAGCATCAATAGCTTGTTCTATGGCCCGGTTGCCACCTGGTAGTAGCTTCTTTCTGCCCAATTGTGCTTTTCACAGAGGAAAACTTTCCTGTAGTATATCAGTCTGATCCCGCCAACATGGTCAGTCCAGCCCCGAAATACCAGGCAATTCTCCTCTGAACAAGGAACATGACAACCCCAGACGATCGTTTCGGCCTCCTTTGGGCCTCGTCAGTGAGGTGCAGCCATATCCCTCTAAACACATTGGGCAAGGAGTCCACGTCTGGTTTCCCCCATCACCCATAGGGAGACTATCCCCAGGGTCATATTTAAATATGCAAAACAGAATGAGAAGCAGTCTGCCAGGAACGAACAGCAGCATCAATAGCTTGTTCTATGGCCCGGTTGCCACCTGGTAGTAGCTTCTTTCTGCCCAATTGTGCTTTTCACAGAGGAAAACTTTCCTGTAGTATATCAGTCTGATCCCGCCGACATGGTCAGTCCAGCCCCGAAATACCAGGCAATTCTCCTCTGAACAAGGAACATGACAACCCCAGACGATCGTTTCGGCCTCCTTTGGGCCTCGTCAGTGAGGTGCAGCCATATCCCTCTAAGCACATTGGGCAAGGAGTCCACGTCTGGTTTCCCCCATCACCCATAGGGAGACTATCCCCAGGGTCATATTTAAATATGCAAAAGAGAATGAGAAGCAGTCTGCCAGGAACGAACAGCAGCATCAATAGCTTGTTCTATGGCCCGGTTGCCACCTGGTAGTAGCTTCTTTCTGCCCAATTGTGCTTTTCACAGAGGAAAACTTTCCTGTAGTATATCAGTCTGATCCCGCCGACATGGTCAGTCCAGCCCCGAAATACCAGGCAATTCTCCTCTGAACAAGGAACATGACAACCCCAGACGATCGTTTCGGCCTCCTTTGGGCCTCGTCAGTGAGGTGCAGCCATATCCCTCTAAGCACATTGGGCAAGGAGTCCACGTCTGGTTTCCCCCATCACCCATAGGGAGACTATCCCCAGGGTCATATTTAAATATGCAAAACAGAATGAGAAGCAGTCTGCCAGGAACGAACAGCAGCATCAATAGCTTGTTCTATGGCCCGGTTGCCACCTGGTAGTAGCTTCTTTCTGCCCAATTGTGCTTTCACAGAGGAAAACTTTCCTGTAGTATATCAGTCTGATCCCGCCGACATGGTCAGTCCAGCCCCGAAATACCAGGCAATTCTCCTCTGAACAAGGAACATGACAACCCCAGACGATCGTTTCGGCCTCCTTTGGGCCTCGTCAGTGAGGTGCAGCCATATCCCTCTAAGAAGCTACTACCAGGTGGCAACCGGGCCATAGAACAAGCTATTGATGCTGCTGTTCGTTCCTGGCAGACTGCTTCTCATTCTGTTTTGCATATGATTGTACTAACTAACTGCGACACAGACTACCGGACCTAAGCCCCGCCCCCAAACTAGTGACATCACATCCTGCTCTCATCACAACACCCATTCTTACATCATGCTGTCAGTCAATTCAATGGATAACCGCCCATATTTTCTCAGTGAGAGAAATGATTAACGCCCACTATGTGGAGATTATGCAGCGTGATACGGCTCAGGAGGAAGTAAGCTTTTAATGGTTAGAATACGCAGAGTGACTGACTACTGCTTTTTAGGAGGGCAATTTGAACTATTGAGCAGGGCACTATTTAATCAGGATAAAGGATTAAACTATTTATATTATGCAAATTTAAGTTCATACACCGCTGGGATAATGCTCAAGTCTAATACAATATTTAAGTAAGGAATTTGGTGCAGTTGTTTTCCATACCTTTAATCAGCAACTCCTCACAATGGACCTTATGATACCTTATCCAAGAGTTGCATCTCAGCTTTACAAACCACACCATGGTTTATTGCCAGTGTTGTATACACTAATGCAAGTGTAACCACTGTCCTATACAGCAGCCGACTTTATTGTTATTTACCTCTTTGTTTGTTATATCTTACACAAAAACTCTTATTCCCCAAACAGATGTCACTTTATTACCAAAACAAATATATCAATAGTTCTTCTATGTAAAGGGTTTTATTCTTCAAATCCTGTAAATGAGGCAGATATAGATGTAACTATGTCAGTTTTGCGTGGGTTTTCAGGATCGTTTGTGTTCAGGTTAAATTGAGCACATATTACAAGTTAAGCGTAATCATGATTTATGCTAGAATTATTGCCGCAATCTCAGTGCTGTGGTTAACTGTTTTGCGAAATTAAAAAGTTCACAAAACACATCAAAAATACATTACAAAGTACAGTTACACTCATAATAACACCATCTAATAAAAAATATTAAAAAATATTGCACAAAGATATAAAATCTCCAGGCAAAGGGCTTTAACATAGATATATATAGATATATATATATATGTATGTGTATATATATATATATATATATATATATATATATATATATATATATATATATATATCATAATTTATGTAAGAACTTACCTGATAAATTCATTTCTTTCATATTAGCAAGAGTCCATGATCTAGTGACGTATGGGATATACATTCCTACCAGGAGGGGCAAAGTTTCCCAAACCTCAAAATGCCTATAAATACACCCCTCACCACACCCACAAATCAGTTTAACGAATAGCCAAGAAGTGGGGTGATAAGAAAAAAGCGTGAAAGCATAAAAAATAAGGAATTGGAATAATTGTGCTTTATACAAAAAAAATCATAAACACCACAAAAGGGCGGGCCTCATGGACTCTTGCTAATATGAAAGAAATGAATTTATCAGGTAAGTTCTTACATAAATTATGTTTTCTTTCATGTAATTAGCAAGAGTCCATGAACTAGTGACGTATGGGATAATGAATACCCAAGATGTGGATCTTCCACGCAAGAGTCACTAGAGAGGGAGGGATAAAATAAAGACAGCCAATTCCGCTGAAAAATAATCCACACCCAAAACAAAGTTTAAATCTTATAATGAAAAAAACTGAAAATATAAGCAGAAGAATCAAACTGAAACAGCTGCCTGAAGTACTTTTCTACCAAAGACTGCTTCTGAGGAAGAAAACACATCAAAATGATAGAATTTAGTAAAAGTATGCAAAGAAGACCAAGTTGCTGCTTTGCAAATCTGATCAACCGAAGCTTCATTCCTAAATGCCCAGGAAGTAGAGACTGACCTAGTTGAATGAGCTGTAATCCTTTGAGGCGGAGTTCTACCCGACTCAACATAAGCATGATGAATCAAAGACTTTAACCACAATTCCAAAGAAATGGCAGAAGCCTTCTGACCTTTCCTAGAACCAGAAAAGATAACAAATAGACTAGAAGTCTTTCGGAAATCTTTAGTAGCTTCAACATAATATTTCAAAGCTCTAACCACATCCAAAGAATGCAACGATCTTTCCTTAGAATTCTTAGGATTAGGACACAATGAAGGAACTACAATCTCTCTACTAATGTTGTTAGAATTCACAACCTTAGGTAAAAATTTAAATGAAGTTCGCAAAACCGCCTTATCCTGATGAAAAATCAGAAAAGGAGACTCACAAGAAAGAGCAGATAATTCAGAAACTCTTCTAGCAGAAGAGATGGCCAAAAGGAACAAAACTTTCCAAGAAAGTAATTTAATATCCAGCGAATGCATGGGTTCAAACGGAGGAGCTTGAAGAGCCCCCAGAACCAAATTCAAACTCCAAGGAGGAGAGATTGACTTAATAACAGGTTTTATACGAACCAAAGCCTGTACAAAACAATGAATATCAGGAAGATTGGCAATCTTTCTGTGAAAAAGAACAGAAAGAGCAGAGATTTGTCCTTTCAAGGAACTTGCAGACAAACCTTTATCCAAACCATCCTGAAGAAACTGTAAAATTCTAGGAATTCTAAAAGAATGCCAGGAAAAATGATGAGAAGAACACCAAGAAATGTAAGTCTTCCAAACTCGATAATATATCTTCTTAGATACAGATTTACGAGCCTGTAACATAGTATTAATTACAGAGTCAGAGAAACCTCTATGACTGAGAATCAAGCGTTCAATCTCCATACCTTCAAATTTAAGGATTTGAGATCCTGATGGAAAAAAGGACCTTGCGATAGAAGGTCTGGTCTTAACGGAAGAGTCCACGGGTGGCAAGTAGCCATCCGGACAAGATCCGCATGCCAAAACCTGTGAGGCCATGCTGGAGCCACCAGCAGAACAGACAAACGCTCCTTTAGAATCTTGGAAATCACTCTTGGAAGAAGAACTAGAGGCGGAAAGATATAGGCAGGATGATACTTCCAAGGAAGTGACAATGCATCGACTGCTTCCGCCTGAGGATCCCTGGATCTGGACAGATACCTGGGAAGTTTCTTGTTTAGATGAGAAGCCATCAGATCTATTTCTGGAGGTCCCCACATTTGAACAATCTGAAGAAATACTTCTGGATGAAGAGACCACTCGCCCGGATGTAATGTCTGGCGACTGAGATAATCCGCTTCCCAATTGTCTATACCTGGGATATGAACCGCAGAAATTAGACAGGAGCTGGATTCCGCCCAAACAAGTATTCGAGATACTTCTTTCATAGCCAGAGGACTGAGTCCCTCCTTGATGATTGACATATGCCACGGTTGTGACATTGTCCGTCTGAAAACAAATGAATGACTCTCTCTTTAGAAGAGGCCATGACTGAAGAGCTCTGAAAATTGCACGGAGTTCCAAAATGTTGATTGGTAATCTCGCCTTCTGAGATTCCCAAACCCCTTGAGCTGTCAGAGACCCCCATACAGCTCCCCAACCTGTCAGACTTGCATCTGTTGAGATCACAGTCCAGGTCGGAAGAACAAAAGAAGCCCCCTGAACTAAACGATGGTGGTCTGTCCACCACGTCAGAGAGTGTCGTACAATCATTTTTAAAGATATTAATTGTGATATCTTTGTATAATCCCTGCACCACTGGTTCAGCATACAGAGCTGAAGAGGTCGCATGTGAAAACGAGCAAAGGGGATCGTGTCCGATGCAGCAGTCATAAGACCTAGAATTTCCATGCATAAGGCTACCGAAGGGAATGATTGAGACTGAAGGTTTTGACAAGCTGAAACCAATTTCAGACATCTTTTGTCCGTTAGCGACAGAGTCATGGACACTGAATCTATCTGGAAACCTAAAAAGGTTACCCTTGTCTGAGGAGTCAACGAACTCTTTGGTAAATTGATCCTCCAACCATGTTCTCGAAGAAACGATACAAGTTGATTCGTATGAGATTCTGCTAAAAGTGAAGACTGAGCAAGTACCAAGATATCGTCCAAATAATAAGGAAATACCACAATACCCTGTTCTCTGATTACAGATAGAAGAGCACCGAGAACCTTTGTAAAAATCCTTGGAGCTGTTGCTAGGCCAAACGGTAGAGCCACAAACTGGTAATGCTTGTCTAGGAAAGAGAATCTCAGAAACTGATAGTGATCTGGATGAATCGGAATATGCAGATATGCATCTTGTAAATCTATTGTGGACATATAATGCCCTTGCTGAACAAAAGGCAGAATAGTCCTTATAGTTACCATTTTGAATGTTGGTATCCTTACATAACGATTCAATATTTTTAAATCCAGAACTGGTCTGAAGGAATTCTCCTTCTTTGGTACAATGAAGAGATTTGAGTAAAACCCCAGCCCCTGTTCCAGAACTGGAACTGGCACAATTACTCCAGCCAACTCTAGATCTGAAACACATTTCAGAAATGCTTGAGCCTTCACTGGATTTATTGGGACACAGGAAAGAAAAAATCTTCTTGCAGGAGGCCTTATCTTGAAGCCTATTCTGTATCCTTGTGAAACAATGTTCTGAATCCAAAGATTGTGAATCGAATTGATCCAAATTTCTTTGAAAAAACGTAATCTGCCCCCTACCAGCTGTGCTGGAATGAGGGCCGCACCTTCATGTGGACTTGGGAGCTGGTTTTGGCTTTCTAAAGGGCTTGGATTTATTCCAGACTGGAGATGGTTTCCAAACTGAAACCGTTCCTGTAGGGGAAGGATCCGGCTTTTGTTCCTTATTGTGACGAAAGGAACGAAAACGATTAGCAGACCTAAATTTATCTTTAGATTTTTTATCCTGTGGTAAAAAAGTTCCTTTCCCCCCAGTAACAGTTGAATAAATAGAATCCAACTGTGAACCAAACAATTTATTACCTTGGAAAGAAAGGGAAAGCAAAGTTGACTTAGAAGACATATCAGCATTCCAAGTTTTAAGCCATAAAGCTCTTCTAGCTAAAATAGCTAAAGACATATACCTGACATCAACCCTAATGATATCAAAGATGGCATCACAAATAAAATTATTAGCATGTTGAAGAAGATTAACAATGCTATGAGTATTATGATCTGTTACTTGTTGTGCTAAAGCTTCTAACCAGAAAGTTGAAGCTGCAGCAACATCTGCCAAAGATATAGCAGGTCTAAGAAGATTACCTGAACATAAGTAAGCTTTTCTTAGAAAGGATTCAATTTTCCTATCTAAAGGATCCTTAAAGGAAGTACTATCTGCCGTAGGAATAGTAGTACGTTTAGCAAGAGTAGAGATAGCCCCATCAACTTTAGGGATTTTGTCCCAAAACTCTAATCTGTCAGATGGCACAGGATATAATTGTTTAAACCGTCTAGAAGGAGTAAATGAATTACCCAGATTATTCCATTCCCTGGAGATTACTTCAGAAATAGCATCAGGGACGGGAAAAACCCCCGGAATAACCGCAGGAGATTTAAAAAACGTATTCAAACGTTTAGATTTAGTAACAAGAGGATCAGAATCCTCTATTTCTAATGCAATTAAGACTTCTTTAAGTAAAGAACGAATAAATTCCATTTTAAATAAATAAGAAGATTTATCAGTATCAATTTCTGAAACAGAATCCTCTGAAACAGAAAAATCAGTATCAGAAACAGAATGATGATGTTCGTTTAAAAAGTCATCTGAAACATGAGAAGCTTTAAAAGACCTTTTACGATTACTGGAAGGAGGAATAACAGACATAGCCTTCTTAATAGATTTAGAAACAAAATCTCTTATGTTAACAGGAACACCCTGAATATTAGATGTTGATGGAACAGCAACAGGTAATGGAACATTACTAAAGGAAATATTTTCTGCATTAACAAGTTTGTCATGACATTCATCACAAACAACAGCCAGAGAAACAGTTACCACAAGCTTACAACAAATACACTTAACTTTGGTAGATCCAGCATCAGGCAGTGATTTTCCAGAAGTGGCTTCTGATTCAGGGTCAACCTGAGACATCTTGCAATATGTAATAGAAAAAAACAGAATTTATGTTTACCTGATAAATTTCTTTCTCCAACGGTGTGTCCGGTCCACGGCGTCATCCTTACTTGTGGGATATTCTCTTCCCCAACAGGAAATGGCAAAGAGCCCAGCAAAGCTGGTCACATGATCCCTCCTAGGCTCCGCCTACCCCAGTCATTCGACCGACGTTAAGGAGGAATAATAGCATAGGAGAAACCATATGGTACCGTGGTGACTGTAGTTAAAGAAAATAAATTATCAGACCTGATTAAAAAACCAGGGCGGGCCGTGGACCGGACACACCGTTGGAGAAAGAAATTTATCAGGTAAACATAAATTCTGTTTTCTCCAACATAGGTGTGTCCGGTCCACGGCGTCATCCTTACTTGTGGGAACCAATACCAAAGCTTTAGGACACGGATGAAGGGAGGGAGCAAATCAGGTCACCTAAATGGAAGGCACCACGGCTTGCAAAACCTTTCTCCCAAAAATAGCCTCAGAAGAAGCAAAAGTATCAAACTTGTAAAATTTGGTAAAAGTGTGCAGAGAAGACCAAGTCGCTGCCCTACATATCTGATCAACAGAAGCCTCGTTCTTGAAGGCCCATGTGGAAGCCACAGCCCTAGTGGAATGAGCCGTGATTCTTTCGGGAGGCTGCCGTCCGGCAGTCTCGTAAGCCAATCTGATGATGCTTTTAATCCAAAAAGAGAGAGAGGTAGAAGTTGCTTTTTGACCTCTCCTTTTACCTGAATAAACAACAAACAGGGAAGATGTTTGTCTAAAATCCTTTGTAGCATCTAAATAGAATTTTAGAGCGCGAACAACATCCAAATTGTGCAACAAGCGTTCCTTCTTTGAAACTGGTTTTGGACACAGAGAAGGTACGATAATCTCCTGGTTAATGTTTTTGTTAGAAACAACTTTTGGAAGAAAACCAGGTTTAGTACGTAAAACCACCTTATCTGCATGGAACACCAGATAAGGAGGAGAACACTGCAGAGCAGATAATTCTGAAACTCTTCTAGCAGAAGAAATTGCAACTAAAAACAAAACTTTCCAAGATAATAACTTAATATCAACGGAATGTAAGGGTTCAAACGGAACCCCCTGAAGAACGGAAAGAACTAAATTGAGACTCCAAGGAGGAGTCAAAGGTTTGTAAACAGGCTTGATTCTAACCAGAGCCTGAACAAAGGCTTGAACATCTGGCACAGCTGCCAGTTTTTTGTGAAGTAACACCGACAAGGCAGAAATCTGTCCCTTCAGGGAACTTGCCGATAATCCTTTTTCCAATCCTTCTTGAAGGAAGGATAGAATCCTAGGAATCCTAACCTTGTCCCAAGGGAATCCTTTAGATTCACACCAACAGATATATTTTTTCCAAATTTTATGGTAAATCTTTCTAGTTACAGGCTTTCTGGCCTGAACAAGAGTATCGATAACAGAATCTGAGAAACCTCGCTTCGATAAAATCAAGCGTTCAATCTCCAAGCAGTCAGCTGGAGTGAAACCAGATTCGGATGTTCGAACGGACCCTGAACAAGAAGGTCTCGTCTCAAAGGTAGCTTCCAAGGTGGAGCCGATGACATATTCACCAGATCTGCATACCAAGTCCTGCGTGGCCACGCAGGAGCTATCAAGATCACCGACGCCCTCTCCTGATTGATCCTGGCTACCAGCCTGGGGATGAGAGGAAACGGCGGGAACACATAAGCTAGTTTGAAGGTCCAAGGTGCTACTAGTGCATCCACTAGAGCCGCCTTGGGATCCCTGGATCTGGACCCGTAGCAAGGAACTTTGAAGTTCTGACGAGAGGCCATCAGATCCATGTCTGGAATGCCCCAAAGTTGAGTGACTTGGGCAAAGATTTCCGGATGGAGTTCCCACTCCCCCGGATGCAATGTCTGACGACTCAGAAAATCCGCTTCCCAATTTTCCACTCCCGGGATGTGGATAGCAGACAGGTGGCAGGAGTGAGACTCCGCCCATAGAATGATCTTGGTCACTTCTTCCATCGCTAGGGAACTCCTTGTTCCCCCCTGATGGTTGATATACGCAACAGTCGTCATGTTGTCTGATTGAAACCGTATGAACTTGGTCCTCGCTAGCTGAGGCCAAGCCTTGAGAGCATTGAATATCGCTCTCAGTTCCAGAATATTTATCGGTAGAAGAGATTCTTCCCGAGACCAAAGACCCTGAGCTTTCAGGGATCCCCAGACCGCGCCCCAGCCCATCAGACTGGCGTCGGTCGTGACAATGACCCACTCTGGTCTGTGGAATGTCATCCCTCGTGACAGGTTGTCCAGGGACAGCCACCAACGGAGTGAGTCTCTGGTCCTCTGATTTACTTGTATCTTTGGAGACAAGTCTGTATAGTCCCCATTCCACTGACTGAGCATGCACAGTTGTAACGGTCTTAGATGAATGCGCGCAAAAGGAACTATGTCCATTGCCGCTACCATCAACCCGATCACTTCCATGCACTGAGCTACGGAAGGAAGAGGAACGGAATGAAGTATTCGACAAGAGTCCAGGAGCTTTGTCTTTCTGGCCTCTGTTAGAAAAATCCTCATTTCTGAGGAGTCTATAATTGTTCCCAAGAAGGGAACCCTTGTTGACGGGGATAGAGAACTCTTTTCCACGTTCACTTTCCAGCCGTGCGATCTGAGAAAAGCCAGGACGATGTCCGTGTGAGCCTTTGCTCGAGGGAGGGACGACGCTTGAATCAGAATGTCGTCCAGGTAAGGTACTACTGCAATGCCCCTTGGTCTTAGCACAGCTAGAAGGGACCCTAGTACCTTTGTGAAAATCCTTGGAGCAGTGGCTAATCCGAAAGGAAGCGCCACGAACTGGTAATGTTTGTCCAGGAATGCAAACCTTAGGAACCGATGATGTTCCTTGTGGATAGGAATATGTAGATACGCATCCTTTAAATCCACCGTGGTCATGAATTGACCTTCCTGGATGGAAGGAAGGATAGTTCGAATGGTTTCCATCTTGAAAGATGGGACCTTGAGAAATTTGTTTAAGATCTTGAGATCTAGGATTGGTCTGAATGTTCCCTCTTTTTTGGGAACTATGAACAGATTGGAGTAGAACCCCATCCCTTGTTCTCTCAATGGAACAGGATGAATCACTCCCATTTTTAACAGGTCTTCTACGCAGAGCAAGAACGCCTGTCTTTTTATGTGGTCTGAAGACAACTGAGACCTGTGGAACCTTCCCCTTGGGGGAAGTCCCTTGAATTCCAGAAGATAACCCTGGGAGACTATTTCTAGCGCCCAAGGATCCAGAACATCTCTTGCCCAAGCCTGAGCGAAGAGAGAGAGTCTGCCCCCCACCAGATCCGGTCCCGGATCGGGGGCCAACATTTCATGCTGTCTTGGTAGCAGTGGCAGGTTTCTTTGCCTGCTTTCCCTTGTTCCAGCCTTGCATTGGTCTCCAAGCTGGCTTGGTCTGAGAAGTATTACCTTCTTGCTTAGAGGACGTAGCACCTTGGGCTGGTCCGTTTTTACGAAAGGGACGAAAATTAGGTCTATTTTTTGCCTTGAAAGGCCGATCCTGAGGAAGGGCATGGCCCTTACCCCCAGTGATATCAGAGATAATCTCTTTCAAGTCAGGACCAAACAGCGTTTTCCCCTTGAAAGGAATGTTTAGTAGCTTGTTCTTGGAAGACGCATCAGCCGACCAAGATTTCAACCAAAGCGCTCTGCGCGCCACAATAGCAAACCCAGAATTCTTAGCCGCTAACTTAGCCAATTGCAAAGAGGCGTCAAGAGTGAAAGAATTAGCCAATTTGAGAGCATTGACTCTGTCCATAATCTCCTCATAAGGAGGCGAGTCACTATCGAGCACCTTAATCAGTTCATCAAACCAGAAATATGCGGCTGTAGTGACAGGGACAATGCATGAAATGGGTTGTAGAAGGTAACCCTGCTGAACAAACATCTTTTTAAGCAAACCTTCTAATTTTTTATCCATAGGATCTTTGAAAGCACAACTATCCTCTATGGGAATAGTGGTGCGTTTGTTTAAAGTAGAAACCGCTCCCTCGACCTTGGGGACTGACTGCCATAAGTCCTTTCTGGGGTCGACCATAGGAAACAATTTTTTAAATATGGGGGGAGGGACGAAAGGAATACCGGGCCTTTCCCATTCTTTATTAACAATGTCCGCCACCCGCTTGGGTATAGGAAAAGCTTCTGGGAGCCCCGGCACCTCTAGGAACTTGTCCATTTTACATAGTTTCTCTGGGATGACCAAATTTTCACAATCATCCAGAGTGGATAATACCTCCTTAAGCAAAATGCGGAGATGTTCCAATTTAAATTTAAAAGTAATCACATCAGATTCAGCCTGCTGAGAAATATTCCCTAAATCAATAATTTCTCCCTCAGACAAAACCTCCCTGGCCCCCTCAGATTGGGTTAGGGGCCCTTCAGAGATATTAATATCAGCGTCGTCATGCTCTTCAGTAACTAAAACAGAGCATCCACGCTTACGCTGAACAGGGTTCATTTTGGCTAAAATGTTTTTGACAGAATTATCCATTACAGCCGTTAATTGTTGCATAGTAAGGAGTATTGGCGCGCTAGATGTACTAGGGGCCTCCTGAGTGGGCAAGACTCGTGTAGACGAAGGAGGGAATGATGCAGTACCATGCTTACTCCCCTCACTTGAGGAATCATCTTGGGCATCATTGTCATTATCACATAAATCACATTTATTTAAATGAATAGGAATTCTGGCTTCCCCACATTCAGAACACAGTCTATCTGGTAGTTCAGACATGTTAAACAGGCATAAACTTGATAAGAAAGTACAAAAAACGTTTTGAAATAAAACCGTTACTGTCACTTTAAATTTTAAACTGAACACACTTTATTACTGCAATTGCGAAAAAACATGAAGGAATTGTTCAAAATTCACCAAACTTTCACCACAGTGTCTTAAAGCCTTGAAAATATTGCACACCAAATTTGGAAGCTTTAACCCTTAAAATAACGGAACCGGAGCCGTTTTAAGCTTTAACCCCTTTACAGTCCCTGGTATCTGCTTTGCTGAGACCCAACCAAACCCAAGGGGAATACGATACCAAATGATGCCTTCAGAAGTCTTTTATAAGTATCAGAGCTCCTCTCACATGCGACTGCATGCCATGCCTCTCAAAAACAAGTGCGCAACACCGGCGCGAAAATGAGACTCTGCCTATGCTTTGGGAAAGCCCCTAAAGAATAAGGTGTCTGCCGATATTATTATATCAAAATACCCAGAATAAATGATTCCTCAAGGCTAAATAAGTGTTAATATCAATCGATTTAGCCCAAAAAATGTCTACAGTCTAAATAAGCCCTTGTGAAGCCCTTATTTACAATCGTAATAAACATGGCTTACCGGATCCCATAGGGAAAATGACAGCTTCCAGCATTACATCGTCTTGTTAGAATGTGTCATACCTCAAGCAGCAAAGACTGCAAACTGTTCCCCCAACTGAAGTTAATGCTCTCAACAGTCCTGTGTGGAACAGCCATGGATTTTAGTTACGGTTGCTAAAATCATTTTCCTCATACAAACAGAATTCTTCATCTCTTTTCTGTTTCTGAGTAAATAGTACGTACCAGCACTATTTGAAAATAACAAACTCTTGATTGAATAATGAAAAACTACAGTTAAACACTAAAAAACTCTAAGCCATCTCCGTGGAGATGTTGCCTGTACAACGGCAAAGAGAATGACTGGGGTAGGCGGAGCCTAGGAGGGATCATGTGACCAGCTTTGCTGGGCTCTTTGCCATTTCCTGTTGGGGAAGAGAATATCCCACAAGTAAGGATGACGCCGTGGACCGGACACACCTATGTTGGAGAAACAACATATAAAGCAAAATTGGTCAAATTCCTTAAATGACAGTTTCAGGAATGGGAAAAAATGCCAATGAATAAGCCTCTAGCAAACCAGAAGCAATAAGCAATAAGACTTAAATATTGTGGAGACAACAATGACGCTCGAATTTTTTTAGCGCCAAAAAAGACGCCCACATTATTTGGCGCCTAAATGCTTTTGCCGCCAAAAATGAAGCCACATCCGGTAACGCCAACATTTTTGGCGCAAAAAACGTAAAAAAAATAACGCAACTTCCGGCGACACGTATGACGCCGGAAATGACAACATTTTTGCGCCAAGAAAGTCTGCGCCAAGAATGACGCAATAAAATGAAGCATTTTCAGCCCCCGCGAGCCTAACAGCCCACAGGAAAAAAGTCAAATTTTAAGGTAAGAAAAAATTGATTTATTCATATGCATTATCCCAAATATGAAACTGACTTCTGAAATAAGGAACGGTGAATATCCTGAATCAAGGCAAATAAATGTTCAAACACATATATTTAGAACTTTATACAAAAGTGCCCAACCATAGCTTAGAGTGTCACAAAATAAGACTTACTTACCCCCGGACACTCTTCTACATGTAGTAGAAAGCCAAACCAGTACTGAAACGAGAATCAGTAGAGGTAATGGTATATATAAGAGTATATCGTCGATCTGAAAAGGGAGGTAAGAGATGAATCTCTACGACCGATAACAGAGAACCTATGAAATAGACCCCGTAGAAGGAGTTCATTGAATTCAAATAGGCAATACTCTCTTCACATCCCTCTGACATTCACTGCACACTGAGAGGAAAACCGGGCTCCAGCCTGCTGCGAAGCGCATATCAACGTAGAATCTAGCACAAACTTACTTCACCACCTCCATGGGAGGCAAAGTTTGTAAAACTGATTTGTGGGTGTGGTGAGGGGTGTATTTATAGGCATTTTGAGGTTTGGGAAACTTTGCCCCTCCTGGTAGGAATGTATGTCCCATACGTCACTAGCTCATGGACTCTTGCTAATTACATGAAAGAAATATATATATATATATATATATATATATATATATATATATATATATATATATATATATATATATATATATCTATCTATCTAAAGATGTATGTATGTATATATAT
This sequence comes from Bombina bombina, assembly GCF_027579735.1. Taxonomy (NCBI): domain Eukaryota; kingdom Metazoa; phylum Chordata; class Amphibia; order Anura; family Bombinatoridae; genus Bombina; species Bombina bombina. The sequence continues at coordinate 864,731,055 of NC_069502.1, read as the reverse complement.
ATATATTTATATGTGTATACAGACATATATACACAAATACATATGTATACATATATACAAATAAGTGGATTAGAGCCCTTTGCAATTAAGTAGATGAAAACATGAAAAACAATATTTATGCAATATTCATTATATTTTGTATTTACTTTAAATATTTCACATTCCAATGTTCTGCACATAGCAGAGTATGTTTTAAGTATTTTAAATAGATATTCCTATATATATCTGTATATAGCTATACCTATATATAATCATCTATCTATATATATATATATATATATATATATATATATATATATATATATATATATAAAACATAATTTATGTAAGAACTTACCTGATAAATTAATTTCTTTCATATTAGCAAGAGTCCATGAGCTAGTGACGTATGGGATATACATTCCTACCAGGAGGGGCAAAGTTTCCCAAACCTTAAAATGCCTATAAATACACCCCTCACCACACCCACAATTCAGTTTAACGAATAGCCAAGAAGTGGGGTGATAAGAAAGGAGCGAAAGCATCAAAAAATAAGGAATTGGAATAATTGTGCTTTATACAAAAAAAGCATAACCACCACGAAAAAAGGGTGGGTCTCATGGACTCTTGCTAATATGAAAGAAATGAATTTATCAGGTAAGTTCTTACATAAATTATGTTTTCTTTCATGTAATTAGTCCATGAGCTAGTGACGTATGGGATAGCAGATACCCAAGATGTGGAACTTCCACGCAAGAGTCACTAGAGAGGGAGGGATAAAATAAAGACAGCCAATTCCGCTGAAAAAATAATCCACAACCCAAATCAAAAGTTTTAATCTTAATCTTTATAATGAAAAAAACTGAAATTATAAGCAGACGAATCAAACAGAAACAGCTGCCTGAAGTACTTTTCTACCAAAAACTGCTTCAGAAGAAGAAAACACATCAAAATGGTAGAATTTAGTAAAAGTATGCAAAGAAGACCAAGTCGCGGCTTTGCAAATCTGATCAACCGAAGCTTCATAAAAGCCCAGGAAGTAGAAACTGACCTAGTAGAATGAGCAGTAATCCTTTGAGGCGGGAACTTACCCGACTCCACATAAGCATGATGAATCAAAGACTTTAACCAGAATGCCAAAGAAATGGCGGAAGCCTTCTGACCTTTCCTGGAACCAGAAAAGATAACAAATAGACTGGAAGTCTTCCTAAAATCTTTAGTAGCTTCAACATAGTATTTCAAAGCTCTAACTACATTCAAAGAATGTAACGATCTTTCCTTAGAATTCTTAGGATTAGGACACAATGAAGGAACAACAATTTCTCTACTAATGTTGTTAGAATTCACAACCTTAGGTAAAAAATGAAAAGAAGTCCGTAACACCGCCTTATCCTGATGAAAAATCAGAAAAGGAGATTCACAAGAAAGAGCAGATAACTCAGAAACTCTTCTAGCAGAAGAGATAGCTAAAAGGAACAATACTTTCCAGGAAAGTAATTTAATGTCCAGAGAATGCATAGGCTCAAACGGAGGAGCCTGCAAAGCTTTCAAAACCAAATTAAGACTCCAAGGAGGAGAGATCGACTTAATGACAGGTTTGATACGAGACAAAGCCTGTACAAAACAATGAATATCAGGAAGATTAGCAATCTTTCTGTGAAAAAGAACAGAAAGAGCAGAGATTTGACCCTTCAAAGAACTTGCAGACAAACCGTTATCCAAACCATCCTGAAGAAATTGTAAAATTCTAGGAATTCTAAAAGAATGCCAGGAGAATTTATGAGAAGAAAACAAAGAGATGTAAGTCTTAAAAAATTGATAATAAATCTTCCTAGAGACAGATTTACGAGCCTGTAACATAGTGTTAATCACTGAGTCAGAGAAACCTCTATGACTGAGGATCAAGCATTCAATCTCCATACCTTCAAATTTAATTATTTGAGATCCTGATGGAAAAATGGGCCTTGAGATAGAAGGTCTGGTCTTAATGGAAGTGTACAAGGTTGACAACTGGCCATCCGAACGAGATCCGCAAACCAAAACCTGTGTGGCCATGCTGGAGCCACCAGCAGTACAAATGAACGCTCCAATAGAATTTTGGAGATTACTCTTGGAAGAAGAACTAGAGGCGGAAAGATATAAGCAGGATGATAATTCCAAGGAAGTGACAACGCATCCACTGCTTCTGCCTGAGGATCCCGGGATCTGGACAGATACCTGGGAAGTTTCTTGTTCAGATGAGAGGCCATCAGATCTATTTCTGGAAGACCCCAGATTCGAACAATCTGAAGAAAAACCTCTGGATTAAGAGACCATTCGCCCGGATGTAACGTCTGGCGAATGAGATAATCCGCTTCCCAATTGTCTACACCTGGGATGTGAACCGCAGAAATTAGACAGGAGCTGGATTCCGCCCATACAAGTATCCGAGATACTTCTTTCATAGCTTGAGGACTGTGAGTCCCCCCTTGATGATTGACATATGCCACGGTCATGACATTATCTGTTTGAAAACAAATAAACGATTCTCTCTTCAGAAGAGGCCAGAACTGAAGAGCTCTGAAAATCGCACGGAGTTCCAAAATGTTGATTGGTAATCTCGCCTCCTGAGATTCCCAAACCCCCTGCGCTGTCAGAGATCCCCATACAGCTCCCCAACCTGATAGACTCGCATCTGTTGAGATCACAGTCCAGGTTGGAAGAACGAAAGAGGCCCCTTGAATTAAATGATGATGATCCATCCACCAAGTTAGAGATGATCGAACATTGGGATTTAAGGATATTATTTGTGATATCCTTGTATAATCCCTGCACCACTGGTTCAGCATACAAAGCTGGAGTGATCTTGTGTGAAAACAAGCAAAAGGGATCGCGCCCGATGCAGCAGTCAAGAGACCTAAAATATCCATGCATAATGCTACCGAAGGGAACAATTGAGACTGAAGGTTTTAACAGGCTGAAACCAATTTCAGACGTCTCTTTTCTGTCAGAGACAAAGTCATGGACACTGAATCTATTTGGAAACCTAAAAAGGTTACCCTTGTCTGAGGAATCAAGGAACTCTTTGGCAAATTGATCCTCCAACCATGTCTTTGAAGAAACAACACAAGTTGATTCGTATGAGATTCTGCAGAATGTGAAGACTGAGCAAGTACCAAGATATCGTCCAAATAAGGAAATACCGCAATACCCTGTTCTCTGATTACAGAGAGAAGGGCATTGAGAACCTTCAAAAAGATCCTTGGCGCTGTTGCTAGACCAAATGGAAGAGCAATAAACTGGTAATGCTTGTCTAGAAAAGAGAATCTCAGAAACTGATAGTGATCTGGATGAATTTGAATATGCAGGTATGCATCCTGTAAGTCTATTGTAGACATATAATACCCTTGCTGAACAAAAGGCAGAATAGTTCTTATAGTCACCATTTTGAATGTTGGTATCCTTACATAACAATTCAATATTTTTAGGTCCAGAACCGGTCTGAAAGAATTCTCTTTCTTTGGTACGATGAATAGATTTGAATAAAACCCCAGACCCTGTTCCAGAACTGGAACTGGTATAATTAACCCAGCTAACTCTAGGTCTGAAACACATTTCAGAAACGCCAGAGCCTTCACTGGATTGACTGGAATGCGTGAGAGAAAGAATCTTCTCACAGGCGGTCTTACTTTGAAACCTATTCTGTACCCTTGCGAAAGAATGTTCTGAATCCAAAGATTGTGAACCGAATTGATCCAAACATCTTTGAAAAATCGTAACCTGCCCCCTACCAGCTGCGCTGGAATGAGGGCCGCACCTTCATGCGGATTTAGGAGCTGGTTTTGACTTTCTGGAAGGCTTGGATTTATTCCAGACTGGATTAGGTTTCCAACCGGAAACTGTTCCTTTAGGGGAAGGATCGGGCTTCTGCTCCTTATTCTGACAAAAGGAACGAAAACGATTAGCAGCCCTGTAATTACCTTTAGATTTTTTTCCCTGAGGCAAAAAGGCACCCTTCCCTCCAATAACAGTTGAAATAATAGAATCCAACTGAGAACCAAACAACTTATTACCTTGGAAAGAGAGTGAAAGCAAAGTTGACTTAGAAGTCATATCTACATTCCAGGATTTAAGCCATAAAGCTTGTCTATCTAAAATAGCTAAAGACATATACCGGACATCAACTCTAATGATATAAAAAATGGCATCACAGACGAAGTTATTAGCGTGTTGAAGAAGTTTAACAATGCTATATGTATTATGATCTGTCACTTGTTGCACTAAAGCCTCCAACCAGAAAGTTGAAGCTGCAGCAACATCAGCCAAAGAGATAGCAGGTCTAAGTAGATTACCTGAACATAAATAAGCTTTTCTCAAAAAAGATTCAATTTTCCTATCTAAAGGATCTTTAAACGAAGTGCTATCTGCCGTAGGAATAGCAGTACTTTTGGCAAGAGTAGAGATAGCCCCATCGACTTTAGGGATTTTATCCCAAAACTCCAATCTATCAGATGGCACAGGGTACAATTTCTTAAACCTTGGAGAAGGAGTAAATTAAGTACCCAGACTATCCCATTCCCTAGCAATCACATCTGAGATAGCATCAGGAACTGGAAAAACTTCCGGAATTAACACATGAGGTTTATAAACCAAATTTAATCGTTTAGCAGTTTTAGTATCAAGAGGACTTGACTCCTCCATATCTAAAGCAATCAAAACTTCTTTAAGTAATGAACGAATAAACTCCATCTTAAATAAATATGAAGATTTATCAGTATCAATATCTGAAATAGAATCTTCTGAACCGGAAAAAACCTCATCAGAAACAGATAAGTCAAAATGATGGCGGTCACCTAAAAATTAATCTGAAATGTGAGAAGTCTTAAAAGACTTTTTACGTTTACTGGAAGGAGGAATAACAGACAGAGCCTTCCTAATAGAATAAGAAACAAATTCTTTTACATTAACAGGAACATCCTGAACAATAGATGTTGAAGGAACAACAACAGGTAAAGGATTATTACTAATGGAAACGCAATCTGCATTGGAAAGTTTATCATGACAGCTTTCACAAACTACAGCTGGAGAAACAGTTACCACAAGTTTACAACATATGTACTTAACTTTGTTAGAAACAGCTTCAGGCAGCGTCTTTTCATTAGTGGATTTTGATCCAGGGTCAGGATGAGACATCTTGCAATATGTAATAGAAAAAACAACATATAAAGCAAAATTATCAAATTCCTTAAATGACAGTTTCAGGAATGGGAAAGAATGCAAAATAATAAGCTTCTAGAAACCAGAAGCAATGAAAAGGAAATGTTTAAATAATGTGAGTAAAAAAGACGCCCACATTTTTTTGGCGCAAAAAAATGTCTGAATACGCATGCGTAACAGAATACAACTTCCGGCGTCAATTGCGTCGCCGGAAATGACAACATTTTTAGAGCCAAAAATGACGGAATAAAAATAAACATTTTCTGCCCCCGTGAGCCTAACAGCATGCAGGAAAAAATGGGCAAATGAAATTTTTCAAGGTAAAAAAAAATAACTAAATGCATTTTCCCAATAATGAAACTGACAGTCTGTATAGAAAAGGAATACTGATTATCCTGAATCAAGGCAAATATAAGTTTATAGACATATATTTAGAACTTTACATATAAAGTGCCTAACCATAGCGTAGTGTGTCACAAAAAATAAGACTTACTTACCCCAGGACACTCCTCTACATATAGTAGATAGCCAAACCAGTACTGAAACGAGAATCAGTAGAGGTAATGGTATATAAGAGTATATCGTCGATCTGAAAAGGGAGGTAGGAGAAGAAATCTCTACGACCGATAACAGAGAACCTATGAAATAGATCCCCTAGAGGTAGACCATTGTATTCAAATAGGCATTGTATTCTGACATTCGCTGCACTCTGAGAGGAAAACCGGGCTTCAACCTGCTGCGAAGCGCATATCAACGAAGAATCTTAAGCACAAACTTACTTCACCACCTCCACGGGAGGCAAAGTTTGTAAAACTGAATTGTGGGTGTGGTGAGGGGTGTATTTATAGGCATTTTAAGGTTTGGGAAACTTTGCCCCTCCTGGTAGGAATGTATATCCCATACGTCACTAGCTCATGGACTCTTGCTAATTACATGAAAGAAATATATATATTTGTTTAAAAAAACCCATCAGATATATGTAGAAATATTTATTTATGCATAAACAGAACATATTCCGTTATGTAAATAACATTGGAATATGAAATATTGGTTTTTTTTTTAGATATTTTTTGGCAAAGTCTAATCTGGCCTTTCTATTCTGGAGGTTGATGAATGGTTAGCACCTTGTGGTGAACCCTCTCATGAAGTCTTCTCTTTATGGTAGACTTGGATAATGATATGCCCACCTCCTGTTGTGAAGGGCTTTTTCTTTACCATGGAAAGGATCCTACGATCATCCACCACTGTTGTGGACGTCCAGGCCTTTTTGTGTTGCAGAGCTCACCAGTGCATTTTTTTTTGTTCTCAGAATGTACCAAACTGCTGAACTGTTGTTGATCTATAGTTGTATTAGATAACATTTCTAAAATAAGCAGAAATTACAAAAACATAAATAATGCTTACTTGATCATTTTCTTTTCTTCCGATGGAAAGAGTCCATAGCTGCATTCATTACTTTTGGGAAAGAACCTGGCCACCAAAAGGAGGCAAAGACACCCCAGGCTTAAATACTCCTCCCACTTTCCTCATCCCCCAGTTATTCTGCCGAGGAACAAGGAATAGTAGAAGAAATATCAGGGCGAAAGGTGCCAGAAGAATAAAAATAAAGACGCCCCACATAAAACAGACATGTGGGGAGCTGTGGACTCTTTCCATCCGAAGAATAATTTATGTTTTTTTCCCTAAATGGAAAGAGTCCACAGCTGCATTCAATACTTTTGGGAAAACTATACCCAAGCAATAGAGGACACTGAATGCCAAAACAGGAGGGTACAATAGGCAGCCCATTCTGAGGGCACCAGGCCTGAAACCACTACCCAACAAAAAACCCTGCTTCGTCCGAAGCTGAGAAAACAGGAAGGAAAAAGTCCCAAGCACACTGACCAACAGAAGCCTAGCTAGAGACCGCAAATCAGACTCAACAGTCCTCCAGGAGACACCGTTGCCCAACAGTCGGTCCCCAACCACACACCACATACTAGGGAAGGGAATCCTAGCTGAAAACACCCAAGGGATAAGGAAAGTAAGAACCAAAGGGAAACCGAAAGGTTACCACAAACTCCATAAAGGAAAAAACAAAAACAAATCAAGCATACAAGACCCAAATGGGTCCAGACAACAAGGGGAGGCAACACCCAAACCAAACAAAAACCACAAGGTGTAGAACCTGGTAGTAGAACAGAGAAAAAGTTTCTCCCAGCATCCAGCATCGAGCGAAGGTTTGGAATGGCCAGCTAGCCCGCAATCAAGGCGCAAACAGCTGCAGCTGGTTTCAAAGAGCAACCCTGAACTTGCCAGGCAGCAAGAGAACCATCACCTTTAAACATCCGAAAACGGAGACCAAAAATCATCCGAACTCAGAATACAGAAGTATTCAGACATAAGAGCATGTAGCACACCCAGACGAGGTAAACACCTGAGTCAAGAACACATAGCCATCATCAGGATGACACAGACGCTACTTGCAAGAAGCAAAAAGCAGCTAACCAGATATAGAATGCTACACCTCCACGACAGAGGTCACACTCTAGGCAACCCAAGCCGCCAGACCTACACCTAGGTCTTAAAAAAGGGAGAAGCCCAGAACCTCAACGAGGTCCACAACGCCCCCAAGACCCGAGAAGAACAACGGATCTCAGGACCTACCTCGAGCTGGGCCAGCCCAATCAGCGGCAGGTCCAAAACCAAGGAAACAAAAGAACCCCCACCCAGCTCAAAAGAACGAGCAGAAGGATGGCACAGCCATTCCAACAGTGCTTGGATGACAATCTGAAACACCACATGGAGACAGTCAACAAGGCTGTAGACCTAGAGATCTAGCTAAAGGCCCAACTAACTCAATGAGGAGTCAGTAACTCTCCAGATGGACAGAACAACCCAGAGAGTGTACCTCTCTCTCGAAAAGGTTAAACCTTCTGTCCCAACCTCCTGAATCCAGGAGAAGCCCTAAGATAGGATCACACTTCCGTAAGAAGGAGATAAGCCCCCCCCCCAAGAAAAGGGGAGCTGGAAGGGTAGAGCACCTGCCCACAGGACACAAAGCCACAGGATGAACTGAGAGATCAAATCTCCAACGCAAATGAACCTGGAAGGATCCCCTTAAAAATGAGCTTGCTAGCACACATACAAGATGCAATAGCTGCAACAGTTACACATCGAACCCCTCGCTTGAAGAGCAGCGAAGCCATCAGGCCATTTCAGCAAGCAGACCAAGGAAAACTGATCATTGAAGTGTAAGGCAAGCCCAAGTAGCATCGGCACTCAGAAAACCTGGCCAACTATGACCAGGTCCACCAGCCAGACCAAAGGTCATAGTCCAAGTTCCCTGGAACTGGAGAACCTGAACCAGCCCTAGATCCAAAAAGTCCGGTAACAACCCGCAACGGGATCCACAAGGGAAAAAGTTGAGTGAAAGCATCAGCAACCGGAAGAGCCAGGTCTGAGCCCCCAATTGTTTAAAACAAACAATATCCCAGAAACTTAAACACCCCATCTGATATAAAAACCAGACCCACAGGGAGATCAATGCAATATCCAGATTAACCCAGATAACGAGAACACCTAGTAAGTCCCAACCCAAGGAAGAGACCACCCCCTGCAGGAGTCTAACGCTCCAAAGGAGCTAAGGCATTAAAAGTCATATAAAGACACTAGAGCCCATAGGTGTTGAAACAGCCACAAGACATCCAAGAGCAAGGGAATACCTCGAAGACAACGTCACTCGAGCAAAAGCTAGTCTCCACATCACCTCTAATACGAATCAGAGGATCATAGGGAAGAAAAGGATACGGAGCATCTCCAGGTCTGGGGAAGAACCCCAAGCAGAGCCAAAAGGAGACCACACTGCCCAATGTCCCTAAAAGGGAACAACCATCTCCCAAAGCGAAACCCCATAAGGTGACCCAACCCCCATGGAGAAACGGACAAAGTCCCAAGGTCTCAATGAAGAGAACAACCATCTCCCAAAGGGAAACCCCATAAGGTGACCTAACCCACATGGAGAAACGGACAAAGTCCAAATGGTCTCAATGAAGAAGAGAACCACTGAAGGAACAAGTCCAAAAGGACAATTCCCAGAGCCTCAGAAAGCCCAAACCAGTGGTAAGGAGGTGCTAAGCCCCCAATTCTCCCACGTGAGAAAAAAAAACCTCTAGGTCCCGCGAGTATCGGAAGCAAAAGAGAGTGACGCAGTGGAACTTCACTGATCCAGTCACACAGCTTGAAGGCTAATAAGGACTGAAATAATCCTTCCTGCCTCACAAACCCACAAATCCTCTTTAGAATGCTTAGCTGAAACTTGTAAAAGAAAAACAAGAAAACAAATAATAATGTGAGCACTCGGCGCCCCACCAAACCAGCCAGGCAGAACAGGCGCCACGTGTCTGAATAAGCCACGAGACAGAAGATCTGATCCCAGCAGGACCAGCCGCAGCTAGGGTCATAACTGTCAAGTTGCCTAAATCCTCCCTCAGAGGGGACCAGCATAACAGACAAATATAGGACTAACATGTCCCATAACAAACTTCCGTAAAAGCAACCAGAGAGAATTGATCCCAGAAAAAGTTCCAGAAGGAAACATAAAAACAAAAATAATAATAAATCGGATAAAAATAAAATATAAGGCAACCCGTAGGTTAACGGTTTAGGAAGAACAGGCATACCTGCAGGACCAGCCGAACGGAACCCTGACCTTCCATCAAAACTGGGAAAGATCTCAATAATCAAACAATCAGGAGATTACGTCATCCCCTCATGTCTAATGAGGTGAGCCATTCGAAGTTGAAGACTGCGGATTCCCGTATCCATTAAGGATAGGATCCTCCAATAACTCAAAAACATGTCTGAGTAAAACGCTAAGGCGAATGGCTCAGCAGTCCCTTGGTTCCCCGAGCCCGAGGAACCAGGCGCTCTAACACAGCATATCGAACATAACTGATTGACCTGTGTCAACGGGGCCAATACACATTCTTCACAGGATGAAGAATCTGAATTTTGAACTGTCTCAACATCAGAATCCTCCATAACTGGATAGAGATACCAAAAAACAAGGACTATATAATAAAAATCTAAATGGCACCTGACACCCGCAATGGCTCAGGCACTCACCACCTATGAACCACATACCAGTGAACCAGAATTTCTTCATCGCTACACAGTCAGGAATGTGGAAATGGAAACCAGAACGTAAGCGCACCCAGTCACAAGGTGAACCGTACAGTCCAAAAAGCATGCCAAACCATAAGGTGGCGTCACTTCCAAGGCTCTTATGTTCCAGCCATGAGCCCAGATAACACTACACATCAGCAGGTTGAATCCCATAACAAACATGATTAAACCCCCCCCTGTTCAACAATCCCTATCAGGAGATATTAACCCTCGATTCAAAGACCCTAATTAGGTGTCTCACTGAGACCCTGTAGTTTAGTAAATCCCACAAGATAGCACCTCACGGGAAACATAATGAGTTACAGTACATTCTAAAGAAGTAAAATGAAACGATCTTACCGGAATCTTCGCCATGGAACAGGAACACGGACCTTCAAGAGTGATGGATAGTAGCTTCGCCTCCACCATGGACTTGAGAGAAGAAAGCAGGCAGCAAAGCGAAGTTAGACAACGCTGATTGCTTGTGGAGCTGTTAAAATGAGTCAGGATGGTTTCACAGAAAGACTCTCCCTGCATCTCCAGACTCTAACTCTCATCCAGGCCGTCACTGAGAGGCTGACAGGACTACTTAAAACTCCCGTCCCATTCTGAAGAGTACTACCCTCCATAAGAGACAAACTAAAACTTCTGACACTTCTCTGCCAACCTCCTGGGACGAAAGGCAAAGAATGACTGGGGGATAAGGGAAGTGGGAGGAGTGTTTAAGTCTTTGGCTGGGGTGTATTTGCCTCTGCCTGGTGGCCAGGTTCTTCTTTTCCCAAAAGTAATGAATGCAGCTGTGGGCTCTTTCCATTTAGGAAGAAAATAACATTAAGACTCCAGGTGATCACTTAGCTATTCAAACCTACATAAGGTCCCTGGATCCCCTGCCCCCCCGAATGGCAAATACACTGGGTCATAGAGGGTGGATTAAAAAGTAATGCCTACCTATGCAGGCATTTCAACAATGGATTCCAAGAGAACAAAGCAAATTAAATCAGTCAAATGGAAAATTGTTAAAAATTGCATGCTCATTCTGAATCATGAAAGTTTAATTTTTCCTTTCCTTTAATGCCATTGTTCCCCTGCAAATCTATGTACACAGAATCAACCCATACTAATTTTCAAGAATCTCATTGAATAGAAGAATGTTTGGAGTGGAAAAGATCTGCACAAGGACCTAAGTGTGAGGAGGGAGGGGCAAGCATTAAAAATGAAAATTAATGTTATTGTTTTATTTAATTAAAACTATTTTTTTTTCCAATCATTTTTATTCTGAGAAGTATAGTTATTGACACTGTAGCAACAAAAACAAAAGGTATAAAGTAATAAAATATGATGTTACATGATTATTAATAAGAATCATAAGTTGCATACATCATCATCATCAAATAAGAAGTGTACATTTAACAAGATAACACAAAATATGTATAAATTGAAAAGTTATGATTGTCCTACCATATTATGTCAGTACTTCCTTTTAAAATATGCAAGTAAAAACACTAAAAAGAAAAAAAAAATCTCCCTTTCTTCTCTCACACCCTCCAACAATCCTCCTCAATCTCTTAATGCTTACTATGTCTACAAGTTTTAAGTCCCTTGAAGCTTTCAATAAGTTACCAAGCCCGTTTTATATTTCTGCATTTTTCTAGTCTCTATCTTTTTAAATATGACTCTCTATAGCAGGATATCCAGGTTGCTGGGAATTTATCTAATAATACGATTTCTGCAAAACTATTAGAACTTAAAAATGGACATGAAATATGCTTTTGGATGTGTGGTGTATATGATTTAAATATAGGAAGCCATCCTACTAAGAAGTTTTTAATTTTTCTCTCAGTTGCTAGTTGAGTATGAAAAGATTCAAAAATTATTTGGGATTGCTTTCATTAGTAAAAAGTAAGAAACTAGGGGCTACGCTAGTCTTCCAGTCCTTGACTATAAATGACAAGAAAGAAAATATTCTCTGGGGCAAAGGAAACAGTTACATTATAGTGATAATTAAGCCAGAAAGCGATTTTCTGACAAAATTAAAAGATCTTTGGACAAGACCAAAATATATGCATTACATCCGTTTTAGGGTAAGCACAGCGTGGACATCCAAAAGATTGAAGAGAATAAAATCTAGACATTTTGGAGGGATGATATAATAATTATTAATAGGTTTCAGATGTGATTCCTTCCAGCTCATTGAGATTTGACTTTTATCTAATATAGTAAAACTTAGTTTAATTTTTTCATGATCTATTTTAGGAAAGTAAGGCACCCATGTATTGCAGATCTTATCAAGGAAAAATAGGCTTTGTTTAGTCAACATAATATCATACATGAGAGAGATTGAGGTAAGGCCCATTGAAAATTTTTGAATACACGTAATATCAGACCATGCAGATAGCAAATTAATATCCCATTTCATACTATTGACATAGTGTCTCAATTGCAGATAGGCAAAAAAGTTATTTCTATGTAGCTAAAATTGTTGTTAAAGAGTCTCAAAAGATAGAAAATGTCCATTATCAGAGAGAGTTTGATAAATAAATTTAAGGCCTTTTTCAGACCAAATCTTGAAAACTTTTTGGTTAATTCCTGGGGTAAATTCCGGATTGCCAATTATGGGAAGAAATTTCGAGAAACCAAAATTGATCTCTGATAATGAGCAAAATTTATGCCATGCTAAAATAATATTTTTTTTATAGTGATCAAACACTCAATATTAAAGGGTACATTTTTATGTGCACAGTGCAAGAAGGAAATTTATGCTTACCTGATAAATGTATTTCTTTTACTATATGACGAGTCCACGGATTTCATACTTACTTATGGGATATCGCCTCCTGGTCAGCAGGAGGAGGCAAAGAGCACCACAGCAGAGCTGTATATATAGCTCCTCCCTTCCCTCCCACTCCAGTCATTCGACCGAAGTTAGGAAGAGAAAGGAAAAGCCAAGGTGCAGAGGTGACTAAAGTTTAACAAAAATAAAAACCTGTCTCAGAAAATAACAGGGTGGGCCGTGGACTTGTCATAACGTAAAATAAATAAATTTATCAGGTAAGCATAAATTTCCTTTGCTTTTACAAGATATGATGAGTCCACGGATTTCATCCTTACTTATGGGATACAATATCAAAGCAATAGGACATGGATGAAAGGGAGGGACAAGACAGGAACCTAAACGGAAGGCACCACTGCTTGAAGAACCTTTCTCCCAAAAACAGCCTCAGACGAGGCAAAAGTATCAAATTTGGAAAATTTGGAAAAAGTGTGAAGAGATGACGAAGTTGCAGCCTTGAAAATCTGTTCAACAGAAGCATAATTTTTAAATGCCCATGAGGAAGCCACAGCCCTAGTAGAATGAGCCGCAATTCTTTCAGGAGGCTGCTGTCCAGCAGTCTCATATGCAAAACGGATGATACTCTACAGCCAAAAAGAAAGAGAGGTAGCCGTAGCTTTCTGACCCCTACGTTTTCCAGAAAAAACAACAAATAATGAAGATGATTGACGAAAATCTTTAGTCGCCTGCAAGTAAAACTTCAGGGCATGGACCGCGTCCACGTTATGTAACAGATGCTCCTTCTTAGAAGAAGGATTAGGACACAAAGGAAGGAACAACAATTTTCTGATTAATATTCTTATTAGAAACAACCTTAGGAAGGAAACCAGGTTTGGTACGTAACACTAACTTATCAGAATGGAAAATAAGATAAGGAGAATCACATTGTAAAGCTGAAAGCTCAGAAACTCTGCGAGCAGAAGAAATAGCAACCAAAAATAAAACTTTCCAAGATAACAACTTAATATCTATGAAATGCATAGGTTCAAACGGAACCCCTTTAAGAACATTAAGAACTACATTCAAACTTCAAGGAGGAGCAATTGGTCTAAACACAGGCCTGATTCTAGTCAGAGCCTGACAAAAAGATTGAACATCTGGAACATCTGCCAGATGTTTGTGCAGCAAAATAGACAAAGCAGAAATCTGTCCCTTTAAGGAACTTGCTGACAACCCTTTCTCTAATCCTTCTTGGAGAAAAGATAAAATCCTGGGAATCCTAACCGTACTCCATGAGTAGCCCTTGGATTCGCACCAATAAAGATATTTACGCCATATCTTATGGTAAATATTTCTAGTAACAGACTTACGTGCCTGAATCAAGGTATCAATGACCGATTCAGAGAACCCTAGCTTAGATAAAATCAAGCGTTCAATCTCCAAGCAGTCAGCTACAGAGAAATTAGATTCGGATGATGGAAGGGTCCCTGAATGAGAAGGTCCTGCTTCAATGGAAGCTTCCACGGTGTCAGAGATGACAAGTCCACTAGATCAGCATACCAAGTCCTGCGAGGCCATGCAGGAGCGATTAGAATCACTGAAGCCCTCTCCTGTTTGATTCGAGCAATCACCCGGGGAAGAAGAGCAAACGGTGGAAACACATAAACTAGGTTGAACGACCAAGGCACTGCCAAGGCATCTATAAGTTTGGCCTGAGGATCCCTGGACCTGGATCCGTATCTCGGGAGATTGGCATTCTGACGAGGCACAATCAGATCCAATTCCGGTCTGCCCCACCTGAGAATCAGGGTGGCAAAGACCTCCGGATGGAGTTCCCATTCCCCTGGATGAAATGTCTGTCTGCTCAAAAAATCTGCCTTCCAGTTGTCCACTCCTGCGATGTAGATTGATGACAGATAACAAGAGTGAGCCTCTGCCCACCGAATTATCTTGGATACTTCTGTCATCGCTAAGGAACTCCTTGTTCCTCCCTGATGATTGATGTAAGCCACAGTCGTGATGTGTTCCGACTGAAACCGGATGAATTTGGCCGAAGCTAACTGAGGCCAAGCCTGAAGCGCATTGAATATTGCTCTCAATTCCAGAATATTGATTGGAAGTGGAGACTCCGACTGAGTCCACACACCCTGAGCCTTCAGGGAATTCCAGACTGCCCCCCAACCTAGTAGGCTGGCGTCCGTTGTCACTATTACCCATGAGGGTCTGTGGAAACACGTCCCTTGGGACAGATGATCCAGCGACAACCACCAAAGAAGAGAGTCCCTTGTCTCCTGATCCAGATCTATCTGAGGAGACAAATTTGCATAATCTCCATTCCACTGCCTGAGCATGCTCAGTTGTAGAGGCCTGAGATGAAAACGAGCTAACGGAATGATGTCCATAGCCGCCACTATCAATCCAATTACCTCCATGAACTGAGCCACTGATGGCCGAGGATTGGACTGAAGGGTTCGGCATATATTCAGAATCTTTAGCTTTCTGACTTACGTCAAAAAGATTTTCATGGATACAGAATCTATCAGAGTTCCCAAGAAAGAAACGCTTGTCTGTGGAATTAATGAACTCTTCTCCAGATTCACCTTCCACCCATGAGTCCTCAGAAAGGATAGGACAATGTCGGTATGAGTCCTTGTCAGCTGATAAGACGACGCCTGGATCAGAATATCGTCCAGATAAGGGGCCACTGCAATGCCCCGCGGTCTGAGAACCACCAGCAGAGACCCTAGAAACTTTGTGAAGATCCTGGGTGCCGTGGCCAACCCGAAAGGAAGGGCCAAGAACTGAAAATGTTTGTCCAGAAAGGCAAACCTCAGGAACTGGTGATGATCTCTGTGGATAGGGATATGAAGGTATGCATCCTTTAAGTCCACGGTAGTCATATATTGACCCTCCTGGATCAATGGAAGAATTGTCCGAATAGTCTCCATCTTGAAGGATGGGACTCTGAGAAACTTGTTTAGACTCTTGAGATCTAAAATGGGTCGGAACATTCCCTCTTTTTTGGGAACCACGAAAAGATTTGAGTAAAACCCCTGACCCTGTTCCTGTATTGGAACGGGACAAATTACTCCCATAATGGAGAGATCTTTTACACAATGTAAGAACTCCTCTCTTTTTATCTGGTCTACAGACAATCGTGAAAGAAGAAACCTTCCCCTTGAGAGGGAATTTTTGAAACCCAGCTGATACCCTTGGGACACGATTTCTAGTGTCCAGAGATCCTGAAGTCTCTTGTCCAAGCCTGGACAAAGAGAGAAAGTCTGCCCCCTTCTAGATCCGGTCCCGGATCGGGGGCCGCCCCTTCATGCTGTCTTGGGAGCAGCAGTCGGCTTCTTGGGTTGCTAACCCTTGTTCCAAGCCTGATTGGGTCTCCAGACGGACTTGGCTTGTGCAAACTTCCCTTCCTGTTTAACGGAAGAGGAAGAGGGGACTCCCTTGAAATTTCAAAAGGAACGAAAATTACTCTGTCTACCCCTTTGCTTAGATGATTTATCCTGAGGTTGGAGGTGGCCATTACTTCCTGTAATGTCAGAAATTATCTCTTTCAAATCAGGCCCGAACAGGGTCTTCCCTTTGAAAGGAATAGCCAAAAGCTTAGATTTAGAGGATACGTCCGCAGACCAAGATTTTAACCATAAGGTTCTTTGCGCAGTTGTGACTGGTACAATGTAGGCCGTCGGTTGTAACAGGAACCCTTGATGAATAAAACTTTTTTTAGAAGAGCCTCCAATTTTTTGTCCATAGGGTCTTTGATAGCACAACTGTCCTCAATAGGGATAGTCGTACGCTTAGCCAGGGTAGATATTGCTCCCTCCACCTTAGGGACCGTCTGCCAAGAATCCCAAACAGTGTCAGCTATAGGGTACATTTTCTTAAAGGTAGGGGAAGGTGAAAACGGAATACCTGGTCTTTCCCATTCCCGTGTAATAATTTCCAAAATTCTTTTAGGAACCGGAAAACAAATCAGAATAAGAAGGGACCTCTAGATATTTGTCCATCTTACACAATTTCTCTGGTGGGACCACAATAGAGTCACAGTCATCCAGAGTTAGCAAAACCTCCCGCAACAACAGACTGAGGTGTTCAAGCTTAAATCTGAAGGACATTACGTCCGAATCTGTCTGGGGCAATGTGCTTCCTGAGTCAGACAATTCCCCTTCAGATAGAGCCTCCCTACCTCCCACTTCAGAGCCCTGGGAGTGTACTTCGGAGATCGCCAGAGTCAGAAGTCGCCTGGACCACCTGGTTCTCTCTTCTGCTACGTTTGCCTTGCAACACTGGCAACTTAGACAAAACCTCTGTAAGAGTGGATGACATAACTGCCGCCATATCCTGCAGAGTAAATGAGGTGGACGCAGTTGATGGCGCTTGAGCGGGTGTTAAAGGCTGTGACGCTTGGGGAGAAGTTTGCGGCATACCCTGAGTCTCATCAAACTGAGAAGCATCCTTAGATATACTAGTCTTAAAGAAGATTTGCTCTTTAAATTGTAAAGCCCTCTCAGTACATGAGGGACAAAATGTAACAGGGGGTTCAACATTGGCAGCTAAACACATAGAAAAAGTATGTTCCAGTAGGTCAGCCATGATAAAAAGACAAAGTGCAATATTGGTCGTGATATAGATAAAAAAAAAATGACAAAATATGTGCTGCGCCTTTAAAATTTAAACCGCAAATTATACTGCAAATTTTACTTCAAATGTTTAACAAGTATAACAGAACCTATTCAACCCTAAGGTTATAATAGCCCCTTTGTATGTTATGAGAAAACTAACCCCTGCACCAAGCCACAGCTTTGCTGTGGTGCCTACCTCACAACCAACAACCTCCGTGAACTGTTGCCTAAGTCCGCTTGTGATCTTTGTATCAGCTGAAACCAAGCGGACATAGGAAACACAGGCGCACTGAAATCCTTTTAGACTGTCGGAAGCTTGACAAACAAGTGCGCGGCTTAACGCACGAACGTAATTCCCGCCCTTCGTGGGCGTTATCAGAAAAACCCCATAGAAGCCGCATGGAAAATATCAATGTCGGGCAGACCCGACTGCATTATAACCAATGCGTACCCTCAAAGGAATTGTAGTTGCACACTCGCTCATAATAAACAATGCAAAACATGGAGCAAAAAGCTCCCAAACAGTCCCCAGCGTCAGCCTGCAGACAAAATGACACGAGTCACCGCTTCTGACCCTTAATGAAATCGGGTCCCATACACACCAACCCTGCTCACATAGATAGCATAAGAGGCAAAACAGCTAAGCAAATAACATTTTTGCAAGTTGATTACCCCTTTTGCAGCAATTAGCGTCCAGTCTGTTCGGAGTTACATTGTCTCCCCAGAATAAAAAGACTGTACATACCGCAGTGTCGATCACATCATGAACCTGTCCCACACAAAGAAGAGGTCCCTTGGTATTACCTCCTGTAGATCTGTGGGGACAAATAGGGCCTTATGTAATATCTGATAAGACCATCAGCAGGGCAGCACCAGCATGGGGAGTGAAGCGAGAATATAGAATCTCCTCAGTTCTCATAGTTGAAAACACCTGATGCTCTACCCTGAGAAAAATAGTACTCACTGGCACCATTTAAAAACAAACTCTTGATTGAAGAATCTAAACTAACACCTCAGTTTACCTCTTCCTACACTAACACATGCAAAGAGAATGACTGGGGTGGTAGGGAAGGGAGGAGCTATATATACAGCTCTGCTGTAGTGCTCTTTGCCTCCTCCTGCTGACCAGTAGGTGATATCCCATAAGTAAGGATGGAATCCGTGGACTCGTCATATCTTGTAAAAGAAATGGCTTTTAATGAAAATGGGTAAATAAGATAGCTTTCTATATCAGAAGAAGAGAATATGTTAGATTGCGATATCCAGTCCATTGCGATTTTACTTAACATGGCTAGGTTATGTAAACTGAGATTAAGAAGACCCACTGTAATTCGAGTTTGCATTACATTTTTTAAGGAAATGCATGGTTTCTTTTCTCTCCAGATACATTTTGAGAACCAAGCGTATAGTTAACGCATATCTGGATTTGTAATAAATAGGGATACATTTTGTAGAGGGCTTTTTATTAAGCTGACCCTCGCGGAAATCAAGAGAGGTAAAGATGTTCATATTTATAGATCAGATTTAACTTTTTGGAAAAGACTTTGAAAATTGAGACTATGGCCTCTAGTTATCAACGCATCTACTTTACCTGCCTTCGCCGGTCCAATACGCCCGCCTAAGCTCGCCTACCATCGCCGTCGTGGACCTGCAAAATTTCGCCTAAGTTATCAAAAAAGCTGTCAAAAAGCTGCGCACCAAGTACGGGGCGATAAGCAGCGGACTGTGAGAGTTATCACTCATCCGATCTCGCTGCTCTTCGGCTTTTTGACAGCTCTATTGCTAGCCTGTCACTAAGCACCCACACTAACTACACTGTTCTACCCCCTATACCGGCGCCCACGGAGCCCCACGCAACTAAATAAAGTTATTAACCCCTAAACCGCCGCTCCTAGACCCCGCCGCAACTCTTATAAATGTATTAACCCCTAAACCGCCGCTCCCGGACACCACCGCCACCTACATTATACCTAGTATCTCCTATTCTGCCCCCCCTATACCGCTGCCACCAATAATAAAGTTATTAACCCCTATCCTGTGGACCCCGGACCTTGCCGCAACTAAATAAATAGTTTAACCCCTGATCCGCCGCTCCCGGACCCCGCCGCAACCTATATTAAACTTATTAACCCCTAATCTGCCCCCCCTACACCGTCGCCACCTATAATACATTTATTAACCCCTATCCTGCCCCCCCTACACTGCCGCCACTGTAATAAAATTATTAACCCCTAAACCTAAGTCTAACACTAACCCTAACAACCCACTAACTTAAATATTAATTAAATAAATCTAAATAATATTTCTCTTATTAACTAAATTAATCCTATTTAAAAATACTTACCTTTAAAATAAACCCTAATATAGCTACAATATAAATAATAATTATATTGTAGCTATTTTAGGATTTTTTTTTATTTTACAGGCAACCTTGTATTTATTTTAGCTAGTTAGAATAGTTATTAAATAGTTATTAACTATTTAATAACTACCTAGCTAAAAGAAATACAAAATTACCTGTAAAATAAATCCTAACCTAAGTTACAATTAAACCTAACACTACACTAAAGTACAAAAAATAAAAAAAGCTAAGTTACAAAAAATAAAAAAAATAAGTTACAAACATTTTAAAAATATTATAACAATTTTAAGCTACTTACACCTAATCTAATCCTCCTAATAAAATAACAAAGCCCCCCAAAATAAAAAAAATTCCCTACCCTATTCTACATTAAAAAGTTACCAGCTCTATTACCTTACCAGCCCTTAAAAGGGCCTTTTGCGGGGCATGCCCCAAAGAATTCAGCTCTTTTGCCTGTAAAATAAAAATACAACCCCCCCAACATTAAAACCCACCACCCACATACCCCTAATCTAACCCAAATCCCCCTTAAATAAACCTAACACTACCCCCCTGAAGATCATCCTACCTTGAGCCGTCTTCAGCCAGCCGACCACCGATGGAACCGAAGAGGAGATCCGGAGCGGCAGAAGTCATCATCCAGGCGGCGCTGAAGAGGTCTTCCATCCGATAGAAGTCTTCATCCAGGCGGCATCTTCAATCTTCATCCATCCGGAGCGAAGCCATCTTCAGACGAGCCGACGCGGAGCCATCCTCTTCTACCCAACGACTAACGACGAATGAAGGTTCCTTTAAGGGACGTCATCCAAGATGGCGTCCCTTCAATTCCGATTCGCTGATAGGATTCTATCAGCCAATCGGAATTAAGGTAGGAAAAATCTGATTGGCTGATTGAATCAGCCAAACAGATTGAGCTTGCATTCTATTGGCTGTTCCGATCAGCCAATAGAATGCGAGCTCAATCTGATTGGTAATAGAGCTGGTAACTTTTTAATGTAGAATAGGGTAGGGAATTTTTTTATTTTGGGGGGCTTTGTTATTGTATTAGGGAGATTAGATTAGGTGTAAATAGCTTAAAATTGTTGTAATATTTTTAAAATGTTTAACTTATTTTTTTTATTTTTTGTAACTTAGCTTTTTTTATTTGTTGTACTTTAGTTAGTTTATTTAATTTAATTGTAGTTATTTGTAGCTAATTTATTTAATGATAGTGTAGTGTTAGGTTTAATTGTAACTTAGGTTAGGATTTATTTTACAGGTAATTTTGTATTTCTTTTAGATAGGTAGTTATTAAATAGTTAATAACTATTTAATAACTATTCTAACTAGCTAAAATAAATACAAAGTTACCTGTAAAATAAATATAAATCCTAAAATAGCTACAATGTAATTATTAATTATACTGTAGCTATCTTAGGGTTTATTTTAAAGGTAAGTATTTAGTTTTAAATAGGATTAATTTAGTTAATAAGAGAAATATTATTTAGATTTATTTAATTAATATTTAAGTTAGGGGGGTGTTAGGGTTAGGTTTAGGGGTTAATCATTTTATTACAGTGGCGGCGGTGTAGGGGGGGCAGGATAGGGGTTAATAACTTTATTATAGGTGGCGGCGGTGTAGGGGGGGCAGGATAGGGGTTAATAGGTATAATATAGGTGGCGGCGGGGTCCGGGGCGGCGGTTTAGGGGTTAATACATATATTATAGTTGCGGCGGGGACTGGGAGTGGTGGTTTAGGGGTTAACATATTTATTATAGCTTGCGGTAGGCTCCGGGAGCGGCGGTTTAGGGGGTAATAACTTAGTTGCGGCGGTGTAGGAGGGGACAGATTAGGGGTGTTTAGACTCGGGGTACATGTTAGGGTGTTAGGTGTAGAAACTACCATAGGAATCAATGGGATGTCTGGCAGCAGCGAACATGAACTTTCGCTATGGTCAGACTCCCATTGATTCCTATGGGATCCTCCGCCTCCAGGGCGGCGGTTTGAAAACCAGGTACGCTGGGCCGGAAAAGTGCCGAGCGTACCTGCTAGTTTTTTGATAACTAGCAAAAGTAGTCAGATTGTGCCGCACTTGTGTGCGGGACATCTGTAGTGAAGCAAGAATCGATCTGTGTCGGACTGAGTCCGGTGGATCGAAGCTTACGTCACTAAATTCTACTTTTGCCGGTGTCTAGGGCTTGATAACTAAGGCAAATCAGCCTCGCCACAAATACGCTGCGGAATTCCAGCGTATTTGAGGTTGACGGCTTGATAACTAGGGGCCTATACCAGTTCTTGGGTTCCTATGAAGATATATGCCTAAATATCTGAGAACAGTGACAACTTTAAAAGGATATTCTTGTGCACTCAGTCTAGACTTATCAATCCACAAAAGCTCACTTTTGACATAATGTATTTTGTATCCTGAGAATGAACTAAAAAAGTTTAAACATTGTAAAATTACTTGCATTGTTTGAGTTGTATTATAAAGAAAAATTAGCATGTAATCTGCATATATTAGAATTTTTAATTTTTGTGACAACATAGGAATCCCAATTAAGGAACCCCTTAACCATATAGCAAGTGGTTCCAGAGCTATATTAAAAAGAAGAGGGGATAGTGGACAACCCTGCCTAGTACCTCTCTTTAAAAATATTTTTTGGTGAAAGGATTCCATTGATTAGTAAAAAAGATACAGGCAATCCCTAGGTTACGAACAAGATAGGTTCTGTAGGTTTGTTCTTAAGTTGAATTTGTATGTAAGTTGGAACAGGCACTTTTTTTAGGTGAAACTCTAGCCAAACTGTTTTTTAGTTTTGGATAGCATAGGAAAAACATAATTTATGTAAGAACTAACCTGATAAATTAATTTCTTTCATATTGGCAAGAGTCCATGAGCTAGTGACATATGGGATATACAAAGTTTCCCAAACCTCAAAATGCCTATAAATACACCCCTCACCACACCCACAATTCAGTTTAACGAATATCCAAGTAGTGGGGTGATAAAGGAGTAAAAAGCATGAACAAAGGAATTTGGAAATAATTGTGCTTTATACAAAAAAATCATAACCACCATAAAAAGGGTGGGCCTCATGGACTCTTGCCATTATGAAAGAAATTAATTTATCAGGTAAGTTCTTACATAAATTATGTTTTCTTTCATGTAACTGGCAAGAGCCAATGAGCTAGTGACATATGGGATAGCAATACCCAAGATGCGGAACTCCACACAAGAGTCACTAGAGAGGGAGGGATAAAATAAAAACAGCCATTTTCCGCTGAAAAAATTCTCATAAATGAAAGAATAACTTAAAACATAAGCAGAAGAATCAAACTGAAACAACTGCCTGAAAAACTTTTCTACCAAAAACTGCTTCCAAAGAAGCAAATACATAAAAATGGTAGAATTTAGTAACTGTATGCAAAGAAGACCAAGTTGCTGCTTTGCAAATTTGATCAACTGAAGCTTCATTCTTAAAAGCCCACAAAGTAGAGACTGATCTAGTAGAATGAGCTGTAATTCTCTGAGGCGGGGCTTGACCCGACTCCAAATAAGCCTAATGAATCAAAAGCTTTAACCAAGATGCCAAGGAAACGGCAGAAGCCTTCTGACCTTTCCTAGAACCAGAAAAGATAACAAATAGACTAGAAGTCTTCCTGAAATCTTTAGTAGCTTCAACATAATACTTCAAAGCTCTTACCACATCCAAAGAATGTAAGGATCTCTCGAAATAATTCTTAGGATTAGGACATAAAGAAGGGACAACAATTTCTCTATTAATGTTGTTAGAATTCACAACCTTAGTTAAGAATTTAAATGAAGTCCGCAAAACCGCCTTATCCTGATGAAAAATCAGAAAAGGAGATTCACAAGAAAGAGCAGATAATTCAGAAACTTTTCTAGCAGAAGAGATGGCCAAAAGGAACAACACTTTCCAAGAAAGTAGTTTAATATCCAAAGAATGCATAGGCTCAAACGGAGGAGCCTGTAAAGCCTTCAAAACCAAATTAAGACTCCAAGGAGGAGAGACTGATTTAATGACAGGCTTGATACTGACCAAAGCCTGTACAAAACAGTGAATATCAGGAAGCTTAGCAATCTTTCTGTGAAATAAAACAGAAAGAGCAGAGATTTGTCCCTTCAAGGAACTTGCAGACAAACCCTTATCCAAACCATCCTGAAGAAACTGTAAAATTCTAGGAATTCTAAAAGACTGCCAAGAGAATTTATGAGAACACCATGAAATATAAGTCTTCCAAACTCGATAATAAATCTTACCAAACTTAAATTTCTACTATGCTCCGGTCAATTAAAATTACGATAATAGATATATAATCATATCGGTGCTAAGGTAGTAATTATAATTAATGAATATGTAAAAAGAAACAAAGATACCTTATAACAGCACTCTTAGTCAAATAATTTGTTTACTGAGAAAATTGCGCATTTTACACAATAACCCTATTACTGTGGACAGTATACATAGCTATTACATAGATAATAAAAATGTATCATATATAGCTGATATGCACCAAATAGCTATTACATTGATAAATCAGACGCATAAAATGAACACAATACAGTTCTTATGCACCAAATAGCTATTACATAGATACTCAATGTATAGTATAGCAAATATCATTTTAAGATATAGATAATATGCACCAAAACAATCCCCTAAGGATACATGATAGAGAAAGCAAACTACACAAAATGCAGGGAACAACAAAAAACATTTAATAAGGCATTTGCTGAAGGAAAACAGCCAATACTCATCGTAAAGTTCAGACGTTGTCA
The DNA here is from genome assembly GCF_027579735.1 of Bombina bombina. Taxonomy (NCBI): domain Eukaryota; kingdom Metazoa; phylum Chordata; class Amphibia; order Anura; family Bombinatoridae; genus Bombina; species Bombina bombina. The sequence goes on along the minus strand of NC_069502.1, from coordinate 864,706,188 downwards.
GTCCTGTGAGTCCCACAATAAATCTTCCGGCAGGTAAGATATTTGTAATCCACAAAAATGGCCGATGTCAATGAATTCCGGTCGCTACAAACACAACTGTTAATGATTATGTTGCAAACTTGCAAAGACTTGGTGGACGTGATCCTGGAAGGAGCTCTACCTCTACGCGGTAACACACCAGGCGTACCCAGTGCTAATACACCATGGAGGGATCCCGTATCTGCATCCCGACACTCCTCCTTCTACACACTCACACCGCAGATCCAAGGGCTCAAAGCCACTGAGTAATCTTTCTTGGCGCTCACACCTCCTGCATCAATTGCGTGCTGGCGTTCCTCCAAAAAGTTCACCGACGTACGTTTCACCTTCTGATTGGCTTCTTCCGGGCTTGTATGTTACTAGCTCGTATTAGCGTCCCTTTTAAAGGCAGCGCAATTGTTTAACTGCCTCCGGATTTTGAGCATGTGAATATAGGTTCCACTTAATAGTAACAGATGACTGTTAATTCTAAATGATAAAGGTGCACATATAAATAATTTATAAAGTTATTTAATTTTATATTTTATGTAGATGCATATATTTACAAAGAGAGGCTTACTTAAAGCGACAGCAATTGTCATACTTAAGAATACTCTAAGATAACAAAGTTATACAGATTTGATTGTAGCACAATTATTTTCACTTGTACTATATACTAAATTACAGAAAATGACCCAAATTATTTTCCTCATTCAGGCCATTTGGAGTAAGTGTTCCTAAATTAAAAATCCACTTACTCTCGCGTTGCAGCAATACTCTATCCATATTGCCACCACGAGATCCTAAATTAACCCTGTCAATCCCTATTATTCTAAAATCACGTGGTAAGGAATTATGATACTCCATAAAATGTTTGACTATACTAGATGTATCCTTTTCCTGCTCGATATCTCTTATATGCTCAAGGGTCCTATCACGGAGGGCCCTTGTGGTTTTACCCGCATAATATAGGGGGCAACTACACTTGGCCAGATACACCAAACCTTCAGTTCGACAAGTGATTTTGGATCTAATCTTGTAGATCTTGCCTTTATTATCAGAGAAAAATCGTATTTTCTCTATATAATTGCAAGCCTTACATCGTTTACAGGGATAACAACCAGGTTCCATACTAGTTTGTCTAAGCCAATTTGGCTCACTTCTAGGTCTAATAAAATGACTATGTACCAGATTATCACGTAGGTTTGGTGCCCTACGTGACGTCATGAGAGGTTGGGAGGTTAAAACTTGGTTAAGTTTAGAATCACTTTGGAGTATATGCCAATAGCGTATTCAATATCTTACTTGCCGGAAGATTTATTGTGGGATTCACAGGACTGACAACGTCTGAACTTTACGATGAGTATTGGCTGTTTTCCTTCAGCAAATGCCTTATTAAATGTTTTTTGTTGTTCCCTGCATTTTGTGTAGTTTGTTTTCTCTATCATGTATCCTTAGGGGATTGTTTTGGTGCATATTATCTATATCTTACAATGATATTTGCTATACTATACATTGAGTATCTATGTAATAGCTATTTGGTGCATAAGAACTATATTGTGTTCATTTTATGCATCTGATTTATCAATGTAATAGCTATTTGGTGCATATCAGCTATATATGATACATTTTTATTATCTATGTAATAGCTATGTATACTGTGCACAGTAATAGGGTTATTGTGTAAAAGGCACAATTTTCTCAGTAAACAAATTATTTGACTAAGAGTGCTGTTATAAGGTATCTTTGTTTCTTTTTACATATTCATAGATAATAAATCTTCTTAGAAACAGATTTACGAGCCTGTAACAAAGTATTAATCACTGAGTCAGAGAAAACATAATTTATGTAAGAACTTACCTGATAAATTCATTTCTTTCATATTAGCAAGAGTCCATGAGCTAGTGACGTATGGGATATACATTCCTACCAGGAGGGGCAAAGTTTCCCAAACCTCAAAATGCCTATAAATACACCCCTCACCACACCCACAATTCAGTTTAACGAATAGCCAAGAAGTGGGATGATAAGAAAGGAGCGAAAGCATAAAAAAATAAGGAATTGGAATAATTGTGCTTTATACAAAAAATCATAACCACCACAAAAAGGGGTGGGCCTCATGGACTCTTGCTAATATGAAATAAATTAATTTATCAGGTAAGTTCTTACATAAATTATGTTTTCTTTCATGTAATTAGCAAGAATCCATGAGCTAGTGACGTATGGGATAATAAATACCCAAGATGTGGAACTTCCACGCAAGAGTCACTAGAGAGGGAGGGATAAAATAAAGACAGCCAATTCCGCTGATAAATAATCCACAACCCAAAACAAAAGTTTTAATCTTAATAATGAAAAAAACTGAAATTATAAGCAGAAGAATCAAACTGAAATAGCTGCCTGAAGTACCTTTCTACCAAAAACTGCTTCAGAAGAGGAAAACACATCAAAATGGTAGAATTTAGTAAAAGTATGCAAAGAAGACCAAGTTGCTGCTTTGCAAATCTGATCAACAGAAGCTTCATTCCTAAACGCCCAGGAAGTAGAAACTGACCTAGTAGAATGAGCTGTAATCCTTTGAGGCGGAGTTTTACCCGACTCAACATAAGCATGATGAATCAAAGACTTTAACCAAGACGCCAAAGAAATGGCGGAGGCTTTCAGACCTTTCCTGGAACCAGAAAAGATAACAAATAGACTAGAGATCTTTCTAAAATCTTTAGTAGCTTCAACATAATATTTTAAAGCTCTCACTACATCCAAAGAATGTAAAGATTTCTCCAGAGAATTCTTAGGATTAGGACATAATGAAGGAACAACAATTTCTCTACTAATGTTGTTAGAATTCACAACCTTAGGTAAAAATTTAAATGAAGTCCGCAACACCGCCTTATCCTGATGAAAAATCAGAAAAGGAGATTCACAAGAAAGAGCAGATAACTCAGAAACTCTTCTAGCAGAAGAGATGGCCAAAAGGAACAGAACTTTCCAAGAAAGTAATTTAATATCCAGAGAATGCATAGGTTCAAACGGAAGAGCATGTAAAGCCCTCAGAACCAAATTAAGACTCCAAGGAGGAGAAATTGACTTAATGACAGGTTTTATACGAGCCAAAGCCTGTACAAAACAATGAATATCAGGAAGATTAGCAATCTTTCTATGAAAAAGAACAGAAAGAGCAGAAATTTGTCCTTTCAAGGAACTTGCAGACAAACCTTTATCCAAACCATCCTGAAGAAACTGTAAAATTCTAGGAATTCTAAAAGAATGCCAGGAGAATTTATGAGAAGAACACCAAGAAATGTAAGTCTTCCAGACTCGATAATAAATCTTCCTAGACACAGACTTACGAGCCTGTAACATAATATTAATTACTGAGTCAGAGAAACCTCTATGACTAAGAATCAAACGTTCAATCTCCATACCTTCAAATTTAATGATTTGAGATCCTGATGGAAAAAAGGGCCTTGAGATAGAAGGTCTGGTCTTAACGACGGAAGAGCCCAAGGTTGGCAAGTAGCCATCCGAACAAGATCCGCATACCAAAACCTTTGAGGCCATGCTGGAGCCACCAGCAGTACAAACAAACGTTCCTTTAGAATTTTGGAAATCAGTCTTGGAAGAAGAACTAGAGGCGGAAAGATATAAGCAGGATGATAATTCCAGGGAAGCGACAACGCGTCCACTGCCTCCGCCTGAGGATCCCTGGATCTGGACAGATACCTGGGAAGTTTCTTGTTTAGATGAGAAGCCATCAGATCTATTTCTGGAAATCCCTAGATTTGAACAATCTGAAGAAATACCTCTGGGTGAAGAGACCATTCGCCCGGATGTAACGTCTGGCAACTGAGATAATCCGCTTCCCAATTGTCTACACCTGGGATGTGAACCGCAGAGATTAGACAGGAGCTGGATTCAGCCCATACAAGTATCTGAGATACTTCTTTCATAGCCTGAGGACTGTGAGTCCCCCCTTGATGATTGACATATGCCACAGTTGTGACATTGTCCGTCTGAAAACAAATGAACGATTCTCTCTTCAGAAGAGGCCAGAACTGAAGAGCTCTGAAAATCGCACGGAGTTCCAAAATGTTGATTGGTAATCTCGCCTCCTGAGATTCCCAAACCCACTGCGCTGTCAGAGATCCCCATACAGCTCCCCAACCTGTTAGACTCGCATCTGTTGAGATCACAGTCCAGGTTGGAAGAACAAAAGAAGCCCCTTGTACTAAACAATGGTGATCTGTCCACCACGTGTTGTACATTCGGATTTAAGGATATCAATTGTGATATCTTTGTATAATCCCTGCACCACTGGTTCAGCATACAAAGCTGAAGAGGTCGCATGTGAAAACGAGCAAAGGGGATCGCGTCCGATGCAGCAGTCATGAGACCTAGAATTTCCATGCATAAAGCTACCGAAGGGAATGATTGAGACTGAAGGTTTCGACAAGCTGAAACCAATTTCAGACGTCTCTTTTCTGTTAGAGACAAGGTCATGAACACTGAATCTATTTGGAAACCTAAAAAGGTTACTCTTGTCTGAGGAATCAATGAACTCTTTGGTAAATTGATCCTCCAACCATGTTTTTGAAGAAACGACACAAGTCGATTCGTATGAGATTCTGCAGAATGTGAAGACTGAGCAAGTACCAAGATATCGTCCAAATAAGGAAATACCGCAATACCCTGTTCTCTGATTACAGATAGAAGGGCACAGAGAAAAGATCCTTGGAGCAGTCGCTAGGCCAAACGGCAGGGCTACAAACTGGTAATGCTTGTCTAGAAAAGAGAATCTCAGAAACTGAAAATGATCTGGATCAGGGGTGTCCAAACTTTGCTCTCCAGAGGTTTTGGAACTACATTTCCCATGATGCTCAGCTAGATAAAATGCTGGCTGAGCATCATCGGAAATGTAGTTCCAAAACCTCTGGAGAGCAAAGTTTGGACACCCCTGATCTGGATGAATCGGAATATGAAGATATGCATCCTGTAAATCTATTGTAGACATATAATGCCCTTGCTGAACAAAAGGCAGAATAGTCCTTATAGTTACCATTTTGAATGTTGGTATCCTTACATAACGATTCAATATTTTTAGATCCAGAACTGGTCTGAAGGAATTCTCCTTCTTTGGTACAATGAATAGATTTGAGTAAAACCCCAGACCCTGTTCCAAAACTGGAACTGGCACAATTACTCCAGCCAATTCTAGATCTGAAACACATTTCAGAAATGCCTGAGCCTTCACTGGGTTTATTGGAATGCGAGAGAGAAAAAATCTTCTCGCAGGCGGCCTTACCTTGAAACCTATTCTGTACCCTTGTGAAACAATGTTCTGAATCCAAAGACTGTGAATCGAATTGATCCAAATATCTTTGAAAAATCGTAACCTGCCCCCTACCAGCTGAGCTGGAATGAGGGCCGCACCTTCATGTGGACTTGGGAGTTGGCTTTGGCTTTCTAAAAGGCTTGGATTTATTCCAGATTGGAGATGGTTTCCAAACAGAAACCGTTCCTTTAGGGGAAGGGTCAGGCTTCTGTTCCTTATTCTGACGAAAGGAACGAAAACGATTAGCAGCCCTATATTTACCTTTAGATTTTTTGTCCTGAGGCAAAAAAGTTCCTTTCCCCCCAGTAACAGTTGAAATAATAGAATCAAACTGAGAACCAAATAATTTATTACCTTGGAAAGAAAGAGAAAGCAGAGTTGACTTAGAAGACATATCTGCATTCCAAGTTTTAAGCCATAAAGCTCTTCTAGCTAAAATAGCTAGAGACATATACCTGACATCAACTCTAATGATATCAAAGATGGCATCACAGACAAAGTTATTAGCATGTTGAAGAAGTTTAACAATGCTATGAGTATTATGATCTGACACTTGTTGCGCTAAAGCCTCCAACCAAAAAGTTGAAGCTGCTGCAACATCAGCCAAAGATATAGCAGGTCTAAGTAAATTACCTGAACATAAATAAGCTTTTCTTAAAAAAGATTCAATTTTCCTATTTAAAGGATCTTTAAACGAAGTGCTATCTGCAGTAGGAATAGTAGTACAATTAGCAAGGGTAGAGATAGCCCCATCAACTTTAGGGATTTTGTCCCAAAACTCTAATCTGTCAGATGGCACAGGGTACAATTTCTTAAACCTTTGAGAAGGAGTAAATGAAGAACCCAGATTATTCCATTCCCTAGAAATTACTTCAGAAATAGCATCAGGGACAGGAAAAACTTCTGGAATAACTATAGGAGGTTTAAAAACCGAATTTAAACGCTTAGTAGATTTAGTATCAAGAGGACTAGATTCCTCCATCTCCAATGCGATTAAAACTTCTTTAAGTAAAGAGCGAATAAATTCCATTTTAAATAAATATGAAGATTTATCAGTGTCAATATCTGAGACAGAATCCTCTGAACCAGAAAAATCCTCATCAGAAATAGACAAATCAGAATGATGACTGTCATTTAAAAATTCATCAGAAAAATGAGAAGTTTTAAAGAACTTTTACGTTTACTGGAAGGAGGAATAACAGACATAGCCTTCCTAATAGATTTAGAAACAAATTCTTTTATATTAACAGGAACATCCTGAGTATTAGATGTTGAGGGAACAGCAACAGGTAATGGAATATTACTAATGGAAATACTATCTGCATTAGCAAGTTTATCATGACATTCATCACAAACTACAGCCGGAGGAACAGTTACCACAAGTTTACAACAAATGCACTTAACTTTGGTAGAACCAGCATCAGGCAGCGTCTTTAAAGAAGTAGATTCTGATCCAGGGTCAATTTGAGACATCTTGCAATATGTAAAAGAAAAAACAACATATAAAGCAAAACTTATCAAATTCCTTAAATGACAGTTTCAGGAATGGGAAAAATGCCAATGAACAAGCCTCTAGCAACCAGAAACAATGAAAAATGAGACTGAAATAATGTGAAAAAAAGGTGGAGACAAGAATGACGCCCACATTTTTTTAGCGCCAAAAAAGACGCCCACATTATTGGCGCCTAAAATTGTTTGGCGCCAAGAATGACGCCACATCCGGTGACGCCAACATTTTTGGCGCAAAAACGACAAAAAAATTATGCAATCACGAACAACTTCCGGCGACAATTATGACGCCGGAAATGACAAAAAAAATTTGCGCCAAAAAAGTCAGCGCCAAGAATGACGCAATAAATTGAAGCATTTTCAGCCCCCGCGAGCCTAACAGCCCACAGGGAAAAAAAGTCAATTGAAACAATTTTTAAGGTAAGAAAATTTTTTACTATTCATATGCATTATCCCAAATAATGAAACTGACTGTCTGAAATAAGGAATATTGATCATCCTGAATCATGGCAAATATAAGTTTAAAGACATATATTTAGAACTTTATAAATAAAGTGCCCAACCATAGATTAGAGTGTCACAAAAAATTAAGATTTACTTACCCCAGGACACTCATCTACATATAGTAGATAGCCAAACCAGTACTGAAACGAGAATCAGTAGAGGTAATGGTATATAAGAGTATATCGTCGATCTGAAAAGGGAGGTAAGAGATGAATCTCTACGACCGATAACAGAGAACCTATGAAATAGATCCCGTAGAAGGAGACCATTGAATTCAAATAGGCAATACTCTCTTCACATCCCTCTGACATTCACTGCACTCTGAGAGGAAAACCGGGCTCCAGCCTGCTGCGAAGCGCATATCAATGTAGAATCTAGCACAAACTTACTTCACCACCTCCACGGGAGGCAAAGTTTGTAAAACTGAATTGTGGGTGTGGTGAGGGGTGTATTTATAGGCATTTTGAGGTTTGGGAAACTTTGCCCCTCCTGGTAGGAATGTATATCCCATACGTCACTAGCTCATGGACTCTTGCTAATTACATGAAAGAAACCTCTATGACTAAGCACTAGGCGTTCAATTTCCATACCTTTAAATTTAATGATTTGAGATCCTGATGGAAAAATGGACCTTGAGACAGAAGGTCTGGCCTTAATGGAAGTGGCCAAGGTTGGCAACTGGAAATCCAAACAAGATCAGCATACCAAAACCTGTGAGGCCACAAACGATTGTTCCATGATGATTTTGGAAATCACTCTTGGAAGAACTAGAGGCGGGAAAATATAAGCAGGTTGGTTACACAAAAGAACTGTCAACGCATCCACTGCTTCCGCCTGAGGATCCCTGGACCTGGACAGGTACCTGGGAAGTTTCTTGTTTAGATGAAAAGCCATCAGATCTATTTCTGGAAGACCCCACATCTGAACAATCTGAGAAAACACATCTGGATGGAGGGACCACTCCCCCGGATGTAGTCTGATGGCTGAGATAATCCGCTTCCCAATTGTCTATACCTGGAATATGAACCACAGAAATTAGACAGGAGCTGGATTCCGCCCAAGCAAGTATCCGAGATACTTCTTTCATAGCTTGGGGACTGTGAGTCCCACCCTGATGATTGACATATGCCAGAGTTGTGATATTGTCTGTCTGAAAACAAATGAATGGTTCTCTCTTCAACAGAGGCCAAACCTGAAGAGCCCTGAAAATCGCACGGAGTTCCAAAATATTAATTGGTAATCTCGCCTCTTGAGATTTCCAACCCCTTGTGCTGTCAGAGATCCCCAGACAGCTCCCCAACCTGAAAGACTTGCATCTGTTGTGATTACAGTCCAGGTTGGATGAACAAAAGAGGCCCCTAGAACTATACGATGGTGATCTAACCGCCAAGTCAGAGATAGTCGAACATTGGGATTTAAGGATATTAATTGTGATATCTTTGTATAATCCCTGCCCCACTGGCTCAGCATACAAAGCTGGAGAGGTCTCATGTGAAAACAAGCAAAGGGGACCGCGTCCGATGCTGCAGTCATGAGACCTAAAACTTCCATGCACATACTGTAGCTACTGAAGGGAATGATTGAGACTGAAGGTTCTGACAAGCTGAAACCAATTTTAATCGTCTCTTGTCTGTTAGAGACAGAGTTATTTACACTGAATCTATCTGGAAACATTAAAAGGTGTGACCCTTGTCTGAGGAATCAAAGAATTTTTTGGTAAATTGATCCTCCAACAATGTCTTCGAAGAAACAACACTTGTTGACGTGTGAAATTCTGCAGAATGTAAAAACTGAGCTAGTACCAAGATTTCGTCCAAATAAGGAAACACCGCAATATTCCGTTCTTTGATTACAGAGAGTAGGGCACCGAGAACCTTTGAAAAGATTCTTGGAGCTGTCTCTAGGCCAAAAGGAAGAAGAGCGACAAATTGGTAATGCTTGTCTAGAAAAGAGACATATAATGACCTTGCTGAACAAAGGCAGAATAGTCCTTATAGTCACCATTTTGAAAGTTGGCACTCTTACAAAACGATTCAAAATTTTCAGATCCAGAACTGGCCTGAATGAATTTTCTTTCTTTGGGACAATGAATAGATTTGAATAAAACCTCAGACCCTGTTCCTAAAACGGAACTGGTATGATTACCCCTGAAAGCTCCAGATCTGAAACACACTTCAGAAAAGCCTGGATTTGCTGGGATGCGTGAGAAATTTTCTTCTCACAGGAGGTCTTACTCTGAATCCTAGTCGATATCCTTGAGAGACAATACTCTGAATCAATTGATTTTGGACAGAATCTGCCCAAATGCTTTGGAAAAATCTTAATCTTCCCCCACCAGCTGAGCTGGAATGAGGGCTGCACCTTCATGCAGACTTGGGGGCTGGCTTTGGTTTCTTAAATGGCTTGCATTTATTTCAACTCGAAGGTTTCCAATTGGAGCCAGATTCTTTGGGGGAAGGATTGGGTTTATGTTCCTTATTTTGTCGAAAGCAATGAAAACAGTTAGAAGCTTTAGATTTACCCTTAAGTCTTTCATCCTGAGGCAAAAAAAACTCCCTTCCCCCCAGTGACAGTTGAAATAATCTAATCCAACGGAGAACCAAATAAAATATCACCTTGGAAAGAAAGAGATAGTAATCTAGACTTAGATACCATGTCAGCATTCCAATATTTGAGCCACAAAGCTTTTCTAGCTAAAATAGCTAAAGACATAGACCTAACATCAATTTTACAGATAAAATGATTAGCATGCTGAAGCAAGCGAACAATGCTAGACAAATCAGGATCCATTTCCTGTTGCACTAAACTTTCCAACCAAAAAGTTGACGCAGCTGCAACATCAGCCATAGAAATGGCAGGCCTGAGAAGATAGCCAGAATATAAATAAGCTTTCCTGAGATAAGATTCAAGTTTCCAATCTAAAGGGTCCTTAAAGGGACACTGAACCCATATTTTTTCTTTTGTGATTCAGATAGAGCATGAATTTGAGAGAATCAAATTTTCTTTATTCTCTTGGTATCTTTATTTGAAATGCAAGAATGTAAGTTTAGATGCCGGCCCATTTTTGGTGAACAACCTGGGTTGTCTTTGCTGATTGATGGATAAATTCATCCACCAATAAAAAGGTGCTGTCCAGAGTCCTAAACCAAAAAAAAAAAGCTTAGATGCCTTATTTTTCAAATAAATATAGCAAGAGAACAAAGAAAAATTGATAATAGGAGTAAATTAGAAAGTTGCTTAATATTGCATGCTCTATCTGAATCACGAAAGAAATTTTTTGGGTTCAGTGTCCCTTTAAAGATATTTGGGGCCTGGAGCGGTGGCTCATCACCGGCGGCGCTACCCCCTCGGTATATCTACGGTATCTTGGCCACAACTAAATATATTACCCTTCCATCGACTAGGACTGACATCCAAAGTAAGTCCCAACCTGACAAAATATCTCCTATTAAGACTCCGGGGAGAAATAACCCAGATAGCTATACCCAGACCTACGACCACACCACTACAACAGCTTTGGAAATGGTGGCTATAGCGGGAGCGCACATACAAACTACATATAACTTCTTCAAAAGGTTTGATCATCTTATGCAATCCCTTATTGACAGAGCCCCAGCAGATAACCTCTTAAAATTATTCAATAAGGGCAGTACAGATCCTGCTTTGGGCGAAACAGAAAATTAAACTCCTGTTAACGACATCAGATCTCAACGTGAGCTTACCAGTGAGAAACAGCAAGCGGGACCACAACCCCAATCAGGCCTCAAGGAGGCACCGCTAAAGCAGAGGCAGAGAAGCGTGGCACCCTTTATCATAGCGACAGGCTCACCGGACATAAGAAATAATCTAATGGGCTTTAGTAAGCATCAGAGGGCAAACACACAGGAAAAAGCGTGGCCCGGCTGGCGGGCAGGCTGGAACCCCATGGCAACATCGGTAAAAACATAATTTATGCTTACCTGATAAATTTATTTCTCTTGTGGTGTATCCAGTCCACGGATCATCCATTACTTGTGGGATATTCTCCTTCCCAACAGGAAGTTGCAAGAGGATCACCCACAGCAGAGCTGCTATATAGCTCCTCCCCTAACTGCCATATCCAGTCATTCGACCAAAACAAGCCGAGAAAGGAGAAACCATAGGGTGCAGTGGTGACTGTAGTTTAAATTAAAATTTAAACCTGCCTTAAAAAGACAGGGCGGGCCGTGGACTGGATACACCACAAGAGAAATAAATTTATCAGGTAAGCATAAATTATGTTTTCTCTTGTAAGGTGTATCCAGTCCACGGATCATCCATTACTTGTGGGATACCAATACCAAAGCTAAAGTACATGGATGAAGGGAGGGACAAGGCAGGCTTAAATGGAAGGAACCACTGCCTGTAGAACCTTTCTCCCAAAAATAGCCTCCGAAGAAGCAAAAGTATCAAATTTGTAAAATTTTGAAAAGGTATGAAGCGAAGACCAAGTTGCCGCCTTGCAAATCTGTTCAACAGAAGCCTCATTCTTAAAGGCCCAGGTGGAAGCCACAGCTCTAGTAGAATGAGCTGTAATTCTTTCAGGGGGCTGCTGTCCAGCAGTCTCATAGGCTAAGCGTATTACGCTCCGAAGCCAAAAAGAAAGAGAGGTTGCCGAAGCCTTTTGACCTCTCCTCTGTCCAGAGTAAACAACAAACAGTGTAAATGTTTGGCGAAAATCTTTAGTAGCTTGTAAGTAAAACTTCAACCCACAGACCACGTCCAGATTATGTAAAAGACGTTCCTTCTTTGAAGAAGGATTAGGACACAATGATGGAACAACAATCTCTTGATTGATATTCTTGTTAGAAACTACCTTAGGTAAAAACCCAGGTTTTGTACGCAGAACTAATTTATCTGAATGGAAAATCAGATAAGGAGAATCACATTGTAAGGCAGATAACTCAGAGACTCTCCGAGCCGAGGAAATAGCCATCAAAAACAGAACTTTCCAAGATAAAAGTTTAATATCAATGGAATGAAGGGGTTCAAATGGAACTCCTTGAAGAACTTTAAGAACCAAGTTTAAGCTCCATGGGGGAGCAACAGGTTTAAACACAGGCTTAATTCTAACCAAAGCCTGACAAAAAGCTTGAACGTCTGGAACTTCTGCCAGACGCTTGTGCAAAAGAATAGACAGAGCAGAAATCTGTCCCTTTAAAGAACTAGCTGATAATCCTTTTTCCAAATCCTCTTGGAGAAAGGACAATATCCTAGGAATCCTAACCTTACTCCATGAGTAATTCTTGGATTCAAACCAATAAAGGTATTTACGCCATATCTTATGGTAAATTTTTCTGGTAACAGGCTTTAGTGCCTGTATAAGGGTATCAATGACTGACTCGGAGAAGCCACGCTTTGATCAAATCAAGCGTTCAATCTCCATGCAGTCAGTCTCAGAGAAATTAGATTCGGATGATTGAAAGGACCTTGTAGTAGAAGGTCTTGTCTCAGAGGCAGGGTCCATGGTGGAAAGGATGAGATGTCCACTAGGTCTGCATACCAGGTCCTGCGTAGCCACGCAGGCGCTATCAAGATCACCGATGCTCTCTCCTGTTTGATTTTGGCAATCAGTCGAGGGAGCAGAGGAAACGGTGGAAACACATAAGCCAGGTTGAAGAACCAAGGCGCTGCTAGAGCATCTATCAGTGCCGCTTCTGGGTCCCTGGACCTGGATCCGTAACAAGGAAGCTTGGCGTTCTGGCGAGACGCCATGAGATCCAGTTCTGGTTTGCCCCAACGATGAACCAATTGTAGTAACTGGTACACTTTTGTATCAAGGGTTTGAAAATATAACCAAAATCCCTCAGTAAAATAAGGGATGTGTTTCTCTTTTGTAAACTAAGCAGGTAATGGTAGTTTGAATTACCTGAATAGATACTGTGAGATTGTTACTTTTGAAATCTTTTGTAAAATATAAGTAATAAGTTTGAGATATTTGAGTTGGTATAACTTTAGTCAGGTAGAATTAGTATATTCCATAGAGATGACAAATCAGAGGTATTTGAAGTCAAAACCTGTCTTCACGCACACACACAGTCATTCTAAAATATTTACAGTTCCAAGCAGTCCAAAACACACAAACAATATAGGTTATATGGATATTCCTATATTTGCTGTTAGTAGTAAGCAGAGGTTGATGCAGATTTTTATAGCACAACTTATACTGAATAAAAGAGGTAATTATAACAATGCAGCTTAAAGTGTCAGAGTAAATCAGTTCAAGTTGTGAGGCAATATGAGGATACAAAGCAAGTTAAGTATTATCCGGATAGACTACATACGATACCCCACAAGGATCCAGTATGAGCAGAGCTGAGCAGTGACCGCCGACGGCGGTGAGAAGCTGTGTGTGCGCGGCTTGGTTTCCGGAACGCTGAGGATGAAGATCCGGATGCGTATGGATCTGAAGTCGAAGTCAGGAAGAAAGTCCTCAAGGGAATCAGCTGTAGATACGAATAGCAAGTAGGATAGGCACAAGAGAGCAAACGTAGCAGTAAGCTTCAATATTCAGGCAATGAGTGTTGGAAGTTACTGCCCAATAAAGGAAAGTTAATTAGGTGGGAGGGGATAATCCTAAAAGGAATATCACAGATCCCCCCAGTCAAGGAATCACCCCAGGGGATTCCATCCGAGGTTTCTCTGGGTAACGACGATGAAAAGCAGCAACCAAACGAGGTGCATGTATTTCAGTAAACCTTTGCCAGGAATTTTCCTCCGGACCATAACCTTTCCACTTTATTAAATATTCCAGCTTATGTCGTCTTATTCTAGAATCAAGAATAGACTCAACTTCAAATTCTTCTTGATTCTCCACCAAGATAGGCGGAGGTCTTAGATTGATACCGTGATGGTCTATAGTAGAATAAGGTTTAATGAGACACACATGAAATGTGGAATGTGTTTTATAAGAATCAGGCAAAATGAGTCTAACTGCATTCTGGTTAACAATCTTATCAATAGTAAAAGGTCCTAGGAATTGATTGGCAAGTTTTTTGCATGGTATCTGCAACTTGAGGTTCCTGATGGACAGTAGAACTTGATCACCAATTTGGTAAGTGGGACTTGGACTATGATGATGATCATAGTTACGTTTTTGATAGTCTTTTGCCTTTGAGAGGGAATCCTTCAAATGATCTAACCTTTCTTGTAAAGAATTAGTGAATTCTGTGGCACTAGGCGAGTTTACTTCTTTTCTAGAAAGAGATACGGTAGTGGGATTGAATCCATAAGTAGCAAAGAAAGGTGACATTTTAAGAGAAGTGGAAACAGAGTTATTGTAAGAAAATTCTGCCATAGGGATATAATCAATCCAATCATCTTGTAAGTAGGTAATGAAACACCTTAGATATTGTTCAAGGGTTTGATTAGTTCTTTCTGTAAGTGTGATATACCTTTAAGGTATATCACCTGTTTGGCCTCTAACCCTATAAAAGGCTTCCTGTTCCTGTATCTCATTGCCTGAATATTGAAGGACAAACACTGCTGTGCATCTGAGTTTCTTAATTGCTCTGATTGTTACTGCAGTATTTAGAACTTTCTACTACAAGTTTTGTTGCTATTTTTCTATTTGTTATTTTGCTAGCAGTTTCGCTACTATTCCTTTTTTGTGCATTATTGGGTAAACCTCTTCTCAGCCTTTTCTCAGGAAACTTCCAATTGTTCATTTACCGTTACGCTGACAGGAGTCAGCTGTTTGCAGAATCTCACAGCAAGGACACAGTGTTTGCAGGACCGGAAGTCAGTCACGCACATACCCGCTGCTGTGTAAACACTGAACGCGCCGAGGAGGTCAGGTATCATAGCGGTTACCATTTCAAGCATATTACTTTTCTCATTACTTGTGTTTATACAAAACCTTATATCAACTGTTACTAATACAAATACCGTAACTCATACTAAGACTGTTTACCTAATCTTTCCTCATTGCCGGATTCCTCTCAATACCTGTGAGCTTCTGTGTGTGTATATATTGATCGGGTGTGTGTGTGTGAAGACAGACAGACTCAATCAGATTATACTTCATCATTTGTGTAAAGACTTTTTACTGCTTCTATTACCAATTCAAACTAACATCTCCTTGCTAAGCTACTCATATCAGAGCCAGCCCACGCTGAGAGAACTATCTTAAAGCATAAAATCTGCTCTCTTTTATCTGAAACTACTTAACATCAAAACTAGCTCACTGTGTTGTTACTAAGAGTAATCAGTGACTCCTGAGTATCTTTCACAAAAGAGCAACAAAAACTTAATTTTGTAGCATTTATAACGTATTTGTTACATAATATTCAGGCCATATAAACATTAGTATCAGGTTATTAAACCATGGATCCTAATGAAATCAAAAAGGAATTTAATAATGTGTACCAGAAGTTAGATTTCTTAGCTCATGCATTAAATGAAGTTAAAGCTGAAAACACAGCTATCAAAACTTTGATAAAGGATTCATTAACCCCTAAGGAACCACAGCTTCCTGAGCCACACATACAAACACCTACACCCTTCTCAGGGAAAAGGTCAGAGTTCCGTGACTTTAAAAATGCATGCTTCCTTTTATTTTCTATGAAGCCACGTACCTATCCTACAGATAGAATCAGAGTCTGCACAACTATCTCTTATTTGATTGGTGAACCGCGGACTTGGGCTAATAGATTTTTTGAGAACAATGACCCAATATTAGATTCACTTCAAGAATTCTTTTCTGCTTTAGCTAGTTTATATGAGGACTCAAACAGTCAGCTAAATGCAGAGACAAAATTAAGAGCTCTCAAACAAGGGAAAAGAACAGTGGAAGAATACACCACTGACTTCCAAATGTGGGCTTCTGAATCTCTTTGGAATGAGATCAGCCTGAAAAATCAATTTAGGTTGGGACTCTCAGAGACTCTGAAGGACGAGCTATCTCGTTTGGAAATGCCTGAGACACTTGCATCATTAATTAAACTCAGTACTACACTTGATCGCAGATTAAGAGAAAGAAAGGCAGAAAAGGGTTACTATGATCCTACCCCCAGACGCATGACTCAAACTACCCAAGGTCACGATAGAAACCAATCCACACCCATGGAAATAGGTACTATCAAGGGACCATTATCTGCAGAGGAAAAGACCAGGAGGAGACTGGCGAATCTTTGCCTTTACTGTGCACACAAAGAGCACACAGTATCCTCATGTCCTCTATTGGCCAAACAAAAGAAGGGTAAGATTAAGACCACTATATTTGTGTGTAAAACCAAAACACCTACTCCAAACCAACTCACTTTATCCATTTCTTTACAGTGGGATCAAACACATACCCAGACTGATGCCTTAATAGATTCCGGAGCATCTGGGATATATATAGATGCTGATTATGTATATAGAAATAAAATTCCTGTTGTGTGTAAAAAGCAACCAGTCTTTGTCAAATTAATTGATGGTTCTTTAATACAAAAAGGGCCTATAACCCATCACACCATTCCTTTACTTACCACAACACTAGATGGACATACAGAATATTTAGTCTATGATATAATTCCTATTGATAGACATGAAATAATTCTAGGGTACTCATGGTTGAATACACATAATCCAAACATAGATTGGTCGCATAATTCCATTCTCTTAAGTTCGAATTACTGTACTAAAACTTGTTTTCCACATTGTTCGATATCCAGCCTGGAGACTGGTTTACCATTGGCATATTCTGATTTGGTAGATGTGTTCGATCTCAAAGAAGCGGACAGTTTACCACCTCATAGGCCCTTTGACTGTCCAATAGATATAATTCCTGGTTCACAAATCCCATATGGGAAAATCTACCCATTATCTCAAACCGAACTCGAACACCTACGCACATATCTAGATGATAACCTCAAAAAAGGTTTTATTTCACATTCCACATCACCAGCAGCAGCTGGAATCTTTTTTGTAAAAAATAAGGACCACTCACTACGACCCATAATAGATTATAGAGGCCTCAACGCAATTACCATAAAAAATCGTTACCCACTACCCTTGATACCAGAATTGATAGAAAGATTGACAAATGCAACAATTTATACCAAACTAGACCTTAAAGGTGCTTATAACTTAATTCGCATCAAAAAAGGGGATGAATGGAAAACAGCCTTCAGAACACGCTATGGCTTATTCCAATACAACGTGATGCCATTTGGTTTAACTAACGCCCCAGCGACTTTTCAATATTTTATTAACGAAATATTTCACGATCTCATAGACATATGCGTCATCATCTATCTAGATGATATTCTGGTATATTCCAAATCCCTTAAAGAACATGAAAAACATGTAAGATGGGTCCTGACACGGCTACGAGAGCACCGACTGTTTGCAAAGATGGAAAAATGTAATTTCCATGTTCAACAAATAAAATTTCTTGGATATATCATTTCACCTAATACAATTCAAATGGACCCAGACAAGATCATTGCAATAACTAATTGGCCACAACCTAAAACCCTGAGAGCACTCCAGAGGTTTCTGGGATTCTCCAATTTTTACAGAAAATTTATAAATAAATTTTCAGACATTGTGAAGCCACTCACATTACTTACCAGAAAGAACTGTAACTACAAATGGAATGACGAGGCTCAAAAAGCATTTCTTACTCTAAAACATTTATTCACAGTAGCACCTGTGTTAACCCTGCCTGATTATACTTCACAGTTCATCCTAGAAGTAGATGCTTCTAATTATGGACTAGTAGCTGTCTTATCCCAGAAGGATAAAACTACTCAGGAATTACATCCAATAGAGTACTACTCCAGATCTTTACTCCCAGCTGAATTAAACTACAATGTGGGAGATAAAGAACTTCTAGCGATTAAAGCTGATTTGGAGCATTGGAGACACCTTCTGGAAGGTTCTCCAGAACCTTTCCTAATATACACTGACCATAAGAACTTAGAATACTTACGGAAAAACAAGACTCTCTCGGCCCGACAAGTTCGCTGGTCTTTATTCTTAGACCGTTTCAATTTTTTAATCACCTATCGACCTGGAAACAGTAATACTAAAGCTGATGCACTATCTCGAATACCGAATGTCAATTCGAGTCTGGATACCCTCAATCCGATTATTCCTCAAGAAAAATTCTTGGGATCCCTAACCTCTCTTGAAAGTGAGATACTATCTGAAACTCTTAAAGAGACAGAGTTACCAAGTGACTGTGAGAAAGACAAAGCCACCGGACTTTACCTTCACAACAAGAAAATCTATGTTCCCAAAACACTCAGAGATGTCATTTTACATCATCATCATGACAATGTATTAGCAGGACATAAAGGCATACAAAAGACGACAGAGCTAATTAAACGCTACTTCTGGTGGCCTCAAATGGAACTTTCTATTATCTCCTATATAAAAAAATGTGATATATGTGCAAGAAACAAAGTTATACACAAAAAACCAATTGGATATCTCTCACCACTACCAATACCGTCTATGCCATGGTCCACCATCTCCATGGATTTCATAGTAGATCTACCCTCATCTCAACACTTTACCACAATATTAGTAGTTGTTGACCACTTAACAAAGCTTGCACATTTCATCCCTCTCAAGAATCTACCCACTGCTATGACTACAGCTAGAGTATTTTTGAAACACATAGTACGCTTACATGGCATTCCCACTACCATCATTTCTGATCGGGGTACACAGTTTACCTCAGCTCTCTGGAAATCACTTTGTAAACTTCTACAAATAGAGACTAGGTACTCAACTTCATTCCACCCTCAAACCAACAGGTTGACTGAACGCCTAAATCAGACTTTAGAGCAGTTCCTAAGATGTTACATAACCCACTTACAGGACGATTGGGTTGAATACCTACCTATGGCAGAATTCTCTTATAACAATTCGATATCAACATCCACAAAGATGACTCCATTCTTTGCTACTTACGGATATAATCCATCCACTATAGCCATTTCGCATGCCCCGGTCTCTTGTCCAAGTGTTACTGATTTCACCTCAACATTGAAAGACAGACTGGAGATACTCAAACTACATTTAAGTGAGGCTAAAGATCGTCAGAAAAAATATTATGATTATCATCATTCACCAACACCTCTCTACAAAATAGGTGACTTAGTGCTACTCTCTACCAAACATCTTAAGCTTCAGCTCCCCAGCAAGAAATTAGCTAATCAATATATCGGACCGTACCGTATTATTTCCATAGTGAATCCAAATGCTGTAAAGTTGAAATTACCCATTGATTGTAGGTTGCACCCTGTATTCCACGTCTCCCTACTGAAACCTTATGACTGCCTTCATCAATCATCTCCTCTCCCTCCTGTTTTGCTTCAGGATGGTCCGGAGTATGAGGTGGAGCGAATTCTTGACTCCAGGGTACGGAGACGTACTCTCCAGTATTTGGTTAAGTGGAAAGGTTATGGTATGGAGGAAAACTCCTGGGTTTCTCACTTGGACGTTCATGCTCCTTCGCTTCGTTCTGCATTCCACAGACGTTACCCCAATAAACCTTCCTGATTTGACCTGGGGGGCCTTGAGGAGGGGGGTATGTGATATACCTTTAAGGTATATCACCTGTTTGGCCTCTAACCCTATAAAAGGCTTCCTGTTCCTGTATCTCATTGCCTGAATATTGAAGGACAAACACTGCTGTGCATCTGAGTTTCTTAATTGCTCTGATTGTTACTGCAGTATTTAAAACTTTCTACTACAAGTTTTGTTGCTATTTTTTTATTTGTTATTTTGCTAGCAGTTTCGCTACTATTCCTTTTTTGTGCATTATTGGGTAAACCTCTTCTCAGCCTTTTCTCAGGAAACTTCCAATTGTTCATTTACCGTTACGCTGACAGGAGTCAGCTGTTTGCAGAATCTCACAGCAAGGACACAGTGTTTGCAGGACCGGAAGTCAGTCACGCACATACCCGCTGCTGTGTAAACACTGAACACGCCGAGGAGGTCAGGTATCATAGCGGTTACCATTTCAAGCATATTACTTTTCTCATTACTTGTGTTTATACAAAACCTTATATCAACTGTTACTAATACAAATACCGTAACTCATACTAAGACTGTTTACCTAATCTTTCCTCATTGCCGGATTCCTCTCAATACCTGTGAGCTTCTGTGTGTGTATATATTGATCGGGTGTGTGTGTGTGAAGACAGAAAGACTCAATCAGATTATACTTCATCATTTGTGTAAAGACTTTTTACTGCTTCTATTACCAATTCAAACTAACATCTCCTTGCTAAGCTACTCATATCAGAGCCAGCCCACGCTGAGAGAACTATCTTAAAGCATAAAATCTGCTCTCTTTTATCTGAAACTACTTAACATCAAAACTAGCTCACTGTGTTGTTACTAAGAGTAATCAGTGACTCCTGAGTATCTTTCACAAAAGAGCAACAAAAACTTAATTTTGTAGCATTTATAACGTATTTGTTACAGTAAGTCCATTTGTTTGGGGATGGAATGCAGTATCTACTATCTACTTTTAGTAATGTACATAAGGATTTCCAGAAAGAAGAGGTGAATTGTGTACCCCTGTCCGTAATTATTACGGTGGGTAATCCATGTAATCTTACAATCTGATTCAAAAATGCTGTAGCTGTTGCTAGAGCAGAAGGCAAACCTTTCATAGGTATGAAATGAGCCAAACGTGTTAGATGATCTATTACAACTAGTATGGAAGTGTAATGTTGAGAGTTAGGAAGATCAACAATAAAATCCATAGAAATGGTCTCCCATGGTTTATCTGGGATAGGCAGAGGTGTTAAGAGGCCTATTGGTTTTTTATGAGAGATTTTGTTTCTAGCACATACATCACAGCCTTTTATGTATAGGTAAATGGTGTGATTCATCCCAGGCCACCAGAAATTTCTTCTAGTTAATTCTATGGTTTTTTGGATTCCCAGGTGACCAGCTAAAGTTCCATCATGGGTTTGTTTAAGGATAGTTTCCCTTAAGTATTCAGGAATGAACAACTTCCTGTTGTAATAATATAGTCCCATCTGTGGATCTTTATCACAAGATCCAGGTATGTTAGAGTCTTTCTTTAGAACATCAAGTATTTCCTGTTCTAGAGAAGATATAACTCCTATGAACCTTTCTTCAGGGATTACAAACTCAGGATCATCAGACAGACCTTTTTGGTACATTCTAGATAAGGCGTCTGCCTTAGTATTGAGTTTCCCTGGTTTATATGTAATTAAAAAATTAAACCGGTCTAGAAAGATGGACCAACGGACCTGTCGTAAATTAAGTGTTTTACTTTTCTTTAAGTATTCTAAGTTCTTGTGGTCAGTGAAAATTATAAAAGGGAGATTTGAACCTTCAAGGAGGTGTCTCCAATGTTTTAGTGAACATTTTATTGCCAGTAACTCTTTATCCCCTATACTAAAGTTCTTTTCAGCAGTAGTGAGCATTCTTGAATAAAAGGCTATAGGATGGGTTTCTGTCTTTTCTTTATTCTTTTGTGAAAGAATTGCCCCAATACCGGTATTTGAGGTGTCTACTTCAAGAATAAATTGAGAATCAAAATTGGGTAATGTTAAAACTGGTGCATTAATGAATTGATTCTTTAGAGTCTCAAAAGATAATTGAGCTTCTTTGGTCCAAATAAATCTTTGTTTCTTACTTGTTAGTTGTGTTAACGGTTTCACAATTAGTGAAAAATCTTTTATAAAGCGACGATAAAAATTTGAGAACCCAATTAATCTTTGTAGAGCTTTAACAGTTGTGTGGACTAGCCAATTTTCAATTGCAGAAACCTTTTCTGGATCCATCATGATTTTATCTGGTGTTATAATATAACCCAAGAACTTAATTTCTTGAACGTGAAAAGAACATTTCTCAAGCTTAGCGTATAGTTTGTGTTCTTTTAACCTAGTAAGCACCCATCGTACATGTTTTTCATGATCTTGCAATGTTTTAGAATAAATAAGGATATCATCCAAATAAATTATAACACATACATCCAATAAATCTCGGAAGATTTCATTAATAAAATGTTGGAATGTAGCGGGCGCATTACTTAAGCCGAAAGGCATCACGTTGTATTGATAAAGCCCATAACGTGTTCTAAACGCTGTTTTCCATTCGTCACCTTGTTTGATTCTTATTAAGTTATAAGCACCCTTCAAATCAAGTTTAGAATAGATGGTGGCGCCATGTAAGCGTTCAAGAAGCTCAGGAATTAACGGTAGTGGATATCTGTTCTTTAAAGTAATATCATTTAGTGCTCTGTAGTCAATAATAGGACGTATAGTCCCATCCTTGTTTTTAACTAAAAACATACCTGCTGCTGCAGGGGAAGTAGAATGTGAAATGAACCCTTTACGTAGATTATCGTCTAAGTAAGCTCTTACAAAAGCTAGTTCGGTTTGTGAGAGGGGATATATTTTCCCATGTGGAACTTGTGACCCAGGTATTAGATCTATCGGACAATCGAATTCCCTGTGTGGGGGAAGACTCTCTGCCTCTTTAAGGTCAAAAACCTCTGCCAGATCCTGATATGGTCTGGGTATCCCATTCTCTAGAGTAGCTATGGTACGGTGTGGATAACAGGTCTTCAAACAATAAGGAGAACTTAGTGTTATTTTATTTTGAGACCAGTCTATATTTGGGTTGTGTTTCTGCAACCAGGAAAAACCCAGAATTATTGTGTGTAATGATATAGGAATTAAATCAAAGGAGATATAGTCAGTATGACCTTCCTTAGTGGTTAAAAGTAAAGGTATGGTGTGATGAGTTATTGGACCTTGTTGTATCAGTGAACCATCTATTAATTTGACAAAGAGAGGTTTTGCTTTACACACAATAGGTATTTTATTATTCTTAACAAAGGTAGTATCTATGTAACTCCGTGAAGCCCCTGAATCAACCAAAGCTTTAGATTGGATGTTTCTCTGGTCCCACTGTAATGAAAAAAATAAAGTCATTTGTGTATCCAATGTTATATTATACAAATGAGTACTGTGGGTTAGCTTACCCTTCGTTTGCTTCAGAAGTTGAGGACATGAAGAAACAGTATGCTCTTTATGAGCACAGTAGAGACACACATTTTCCATCCTTCTCCTGGCTTTTTCCTCTGGTGTGAGGGGGCCTTTGATGACTCCGATTTCCATAGGCGTACTGGTACTAGATCTTTCCTGAGTAGAGGTATAGTTGAAGAGACGTTTTGGTATGACATCATAACCTGCTTTTTCAGCCTTTCTTTCACGGAGTCTTCTGTGTAAAGTTGTACTGAGTTTTATCAAAGAGAGGAGACTGTCAGGGGCATCCAGGCGGGAGAGTTCGTCTTTTAAATTTTCTGATAGTCCTAAACGAAATTGAGTACGCAAACTAATCTCATTCCATTGAGAGTCTTCTGCCCACATTTGGAATTCAGTTGTGTACTCCTCAATGGTTCTTTTTCCTTGCTTTAAGGAACGTAATTTTGTATCTGCAGTAATTTGACTGTTGGAATCCTCATATAGGTTTGTGAGTGCTCGAAAAAAATCTTGTAGTGAGTCTAAGATAGGATTATTACTTTCAAAGAACCTATTAGCCCATGTTCTTGGTTCCCCTTGTAAAAAGGAAATGGTTGTGCATACTTTGATTCTCTCTGCATGATATGTACGTGGTCTTAGAGAAAAAAGTAGATGGCAGGCATTTTTAAAATCCCTAAACTCATTCCTTTTACCAGTAAATGGTTGGGGATAGTGAACATGTGGTTCTGGGCTTTCAGCACTTTTACTAGGCAAACAGTCTTTTAGCAAAGCTCTTAATGCAGCAGTTTCTGCTTGCACTTCAGTTAACCCTTTATTTAAGTAATCTAATTTTTGATATATATTGGTTAACTCATTCTTTACTTCCTGAGGATTCATGTTAGGTTGTTATATATAAACCCTTATTTTTTAGGCCTGAATATTATGTAGTAACTGGTACACTTTTGTATCAAGGGTTTGAAAATATAACCAAAATCCCTCAGTAAAATAAGGGATGTGTTTCTCTTTTGTAAACTAAGCAGGTAATGGTAGTTTGAATTACCTGAATAGATACTGTGAGATTGTTACTTTTGAAATCTTTTGTAAAATATAAGTAATACGTTTGAGATATTTGAGTTGGTATAACTTTAGTCAGGTAGAATTAGTATATTCCATAGAGATGACAAATCAGAGGTATTTGAAGTCAAAACCTGTCTTCACGCACACACACAGTCATTCTAAAATATTTACAGTTCCAAGCAGTCCAAAACACACAAACAATATAGGTTATATGGATATTCCTATATTTGCTGTTAGTAGTAAGCAGAGGTTGATGCGGATTTTTATAGCACAACTTATACTGAATAAAAGAGGTAAGTATAACAATGCAGCTTAAAGTGTCAGAGTAAATCAGTTCAAGTTGTGAGGCAATATGCGGATACAAAGCAAGGTAAGTATTATCCGGATAGACTACATACGATACCCCACAAGGATCTGGTATGAGCAGAGCTGAGCAGTGACCGCCGACGGCGGTGAGAAGCTGTATGTGCGCGGCTTGGTTTCCGGAACGCGGAGGATGAAGATCCGGATGCGTATGGATCTGAAGTCGAAGTCAGGAAGAAAGTCCTCAAGGGAATCAGCTGTAGATACGAATAGCAAGTAGGATAGGCACAAGAGAGCAAACGTAGCAGTAAGCTTCAATATTCAGGCAATGAGTGTTGGAAGTTACTGCCCAATAAAGGAAAGTTAATTAGGTGGGAGGGGATAATCCTAAAAGGAATATCACACCAATTGAGCAAACACCTCCGGAAGGAGTTCCCACTCCCCCGGATGAAAAGTCTGACGACTTAAATCTGCCTCCCAGTTGTCTACACCTGGGATATAGATTGTTAATAGGTGGCAAGAGTGAGTCTCTGCCCAGCGAATTATCTTGGAGACTTCTAACATCGCTAGGTAACTCCTGGTTCCCCCTTGATGGTTGATGTAAGCCACAGTCGTGATGTTGTTCGACTGAAATCTGATAAACCTCAGGGTTGCTAACTGAGGCCAAGCTAGAAGAGCATTGAATATTGCTTTTAACTCCAGAATATTTATTGGGAGGAGTTTCTCCTCCTGAGTCCACGATCCCTGAGCCTTCAGGGAATTCCAGACTGCACCCCAACCTAGAAGGCTGGCATCTGTTGTTACAATTGTCCAATCTGGCCTGCGAAAGGTCATACCTTTGGACAGATGGACCCAAGATAGCCACCAGAGAAGAGAATCTCTGGTCTCTTGATCCAGATTTAGCAGAGGGGACAAATCTGTGTAATCCCCATTCCACTGACTGAGCATGCATAGTTGCAGCGGTCTGAGATGTAGGCGCGCAAATGGCACTATGTCCATCGCCGCTACCATCAAGCCGATTACTTCCATACACTGAGCCACCGAAGGGCGCGGAATAGAATGAAGAACACGGCAAGATTTTAGAAGCTTTGACAACCTGGATTCTGTCAGGTAAATCTTCATTTCTACAGAATCTATCAGAGTCCCTAGGAAGGAGACTCTTGTGAGTGGGGATAGAGAACTCTTTTCCTCGTTCACGTTCCACCTATGTGACCTGAGAAATGCCAGAACTATGTCCGTATGTGACTTGGCAATCTGAAAGCTTGACGCCTGTATCAGGATGTCGTCCAGATAAGGGGCCACTGATATACCTTGCGGTCTTAGGACCGCCAGAAGCGATCCCAGAACCTTTGTAAAGATTCTTGGAGCTGTAGCTAACCCGAAGGGAAGAGCCACAAATTGGTAATGCCTGTCCAGAAAGGCAAACCTTAGGAACCGATGATGATCTTTGTTAATCGGTATGTGAAGGTAAGCATCCTTAAAATCCACTGTGGTCATGTACTGACCCTCCTGGGTCATAGGTAGGATGGTCCGAATAGTTTCCATTCTGAACGATGGAACTCTGAGGAATTTGTTTAAGATCTTTAGATCCAAAATGGGTCTGAAGGTTCCCTCTTTTTTGGGAACCACAAACAGATTTGAATGAAAGCCCTGCCCCTGTTCCGTCTGTGGAACTGGACAGATCACTCCCATAACTAGGAGGTCTTGCACACAGCGTAAGAATGCCTCTTTCTTTATCTGGCTTACAGATAATCTCGAAAGGTGAAATCTCCCTTAAGGAGGGGAAGCTTTGAAGTCCAGAAGATATCCCTGAGATATGATCTCCAACGCCCAGGGATCCTGAACATCTCTTGCCCACGCCTGGGCGAAGAGAGAAAGTCTGCCCCCTACTAGATCCGTTACCGGATAGGGGGCCGTTCCTTCATGCTGTCTTAGAGGCAGCAGCAGGCTTTCTGGCCTGCTTGCCTTTGTTCCAGGACTGGTTAGGTTTCCAGCCCGGCTTGGATTGAGCAAAAGTTCCCTCTTGTTTTGTAGAAGAGGAAGTTGATGCTGCACCTGCCTTGAAATATCGAAAGGCACGAAAATTAGACTGTTTGGCCTTTGATTTGGCCCTGTCCTGAGGAAGGGTATGACCCTTACCTCCAGTAATTTCAGCAATAATTTCCTTCAAACCCGGCACGAATAGGGTTGTTACGGTTACCCTTATTCTCGCTGAGAGATGGACCGCTTAGTAGCCTGGATCCCTATTGCTAAAGAGGGGAGAAGCTGCTTTCCATAGTATTCTATACGAGTCCTGCAAATATAGAATAATCTCCCTTAGCTGCAGTACAGCTAGGATACCCTTCTGCCCACAAAAACGAGTCAACGCTGCGATTGAGGGTCAAACAAGAACTCAGGACTGGGATGCCCAGCCTGCTTTTTATTAAGGTTACATGCACACAGGGCACTCCCAGGGGGGGGGGGGAAGCACAAAATCCCCCATCACACATTTAGATAGAGAGCAATGTCCTTTGACAGGCCACAATAGGATTACAGTACTTAAGATAACAAGTTTACAAGTTCATCTTATCAATTAGCAGTCTGGCTCCGGAGGTGATTAGACAATGGGATTGTTTATCTCTAAACTTAGAGCTGAAGCCAGCAAACTTGCATTTAGACAATAGTTTCTAAAAGCTGAAAAAAGTTAACTCTTTATGAAATGATACTTGTTACGGTTTTCTTGGAGCCCTTCTTAGGCGCTGGCTTGGCTGGTTCAGGCATTGCTGCTGGGAAATAAGCTCTTCACAACAAAATAACTAATGCTTCTGTAACAGTGGTCTGCCCCTTGAAGGGAATGTTAAGTAATTTAGACTTTGAAGTCACGTCAGCTGACCAAGAGTTAAGCCATAGCGCCCTACGCGCCTGGATGGCGAATCCAGAATTCTTAGCCGTTAGTTTAGTCAAATGAACAATGGCATCAGAAACAAAAGAATTAGCGAGTTTAAGTGTTCTAAGCTTGTCAAGTATTTCAGTCAATGGAGTAGCTGTCTGAAAGGCCTCTTCCAGAGACTCAAAACAGAACGCCGCAGCAGCAGTGACAGGCGCAATGCATGCAAGGGGCTGCAGGATAAAACCTTGTTGAATAAACATTTTCTTAAGGTAACCTTATAATTTTTTATCCATTGGATCTGAAAAAGCACAACTGTCCTCGACAGGGATAGTAGTACGCTTTGATAAAGTAGAAACTGCTCCCTCGACCTTAGGAACCGTCTGCCATAAGTCCCGTGAGTCCCTTGAGCGGGAGTCAAAGGATCCGACACGTGGGGAGAGTTAGTCGGCATAACTTCCCCCTCGTCAGAATCCTCTGGTGATAATTCTTTTAAAGATAACAGCTGATCTTTATTGTTTAAAGTGAAATCAATACATTTAGTACACATTCTCCTATGGGGTTCCACCATGGCTTTTAAACATAATGAACAAGGAGTTTCCTCTATGTCAGACATGTTTATACAGACTAGCAATGAGACTTTAAATCAAGTTAACAAGCAATATAAAAAAAACGTTACTGTGCCTTTAAGAGAAACAAATTTTGCCAAAATTTGAAATAACAGTGAAAAAAGGCAGTTAAACTAACAAAATTTTTACAGTGTATGTAACAAGTTAGCAGAGCATTGCACCCACTTGCAAATGGATAATTAACCCCTTAATACAAAAAACAGATTAACAAAACGAAAAAAAAAGTTTTTTAAACAGTCATAACAACTGCCACAGCTCCACTGTGACTTTACCTTCCTCAATACACGACTTTTGAAGCCTTTTGAGCCCTTCAGAGATGTCCTATAGCATGCAGGGGACTGCTGAGGGAAGCTGAATGTCTCTGTCTGTAATATTAACTGCACAAAAAAAGCGCTAAAATAGGCCCCTCCCACTCATATTACACATATTACAACAGTGGAAAGCCTCAGGAAACTGTTTCTAGGCAAAAATCAAGCCAGCCATGTGGAAAAAACTAGGCCCCAATAAGTTTTATCACCAAAGCACATATAAAAATGATTAAACATGCCAGCAAACATCTTATATTGCACATTAATCAGAGTATATACCTCGGATAGCAAGCCTGATACTAGTCGCTATTAAATCACTGTATTTAGGCTTAACTTACATTAATCCGGTATCAGCAGCCTTTTCTAGCAATTCCATCCCTAGAAAAATTAAAATGCACATACCTTATTGCAGGATAACCTGCACGCCATTCTCCCTCTGAAGTTACCTCACTCCTCAGACATATGTGAGAACAGCAGTGGATCTTAGTTACTTCTGCTAAGATCATAGAAAACGCAGGCAGATTCTTCTTCTAAATGTTGCCTGAGATAAAATAACATAATTTATGTAAGAACTTACCTGATACATTCATTTCTTTCATATTAGCAAGAGTCCATGAGCTAGTGACGTATGGGATATACATTCCTACCAGGAGGGGCAAAGTTTCCCAAACCTCAAAATGCCTATAAATACACCCCTCACCACACCCACAATTCAGTTTAACGAATAGCCAAGAAGTGGGGTGATAAGAAAAAAGTGCGAAAGCATAAAAAATAAGGAATTTGAATAATTGTGCTTTATACAAAAAAATCATAACCACCACAAAAAAGGGTGGGCCTCATGGACTCTTGCTAATATGAAAGAAATGAATTTATCAGGTAAGTTCTTACATAAATTATGTTTTCTTTCATGAAATTAGCAAGAGTCCATGAGCTAGTGACGTATGGGATAATGACTACCCAAGATGTGTATCTTTCCACGCAAGAGTCACTAGAGAGGGAGGGATAAAATAAAGACAGCCAATTCCTGCTGAAAATAATCCACACCCAAAATAAAGTTTAAATGAAAACATAAGCAGAAGATTCAAACTGAAACAGCTGCCTGAAGTACTTTTCTACCAAAAACTGCTTCAGAAGAAGAAAACACATCAAAATGGTAGAATTTAGTAAAAGTATGCAAAGAAGACCAAGTTGCTGCTTTGCAAATCTGATCAACCGAAGCTTCATTCCTAAACGCCCAGGAAGTAGAAACTGACCTAGTAGAATGAGCTGTAATCCTCTGAGGCGGAGTTTTACCCGACTCAACATAGGCATGATGAATTAAAGATTTCAACCAAGATGCCAAAGAAATGGCAGATGACAAATAGACTAGAACTCTTTCGGAAAGTCTTAGTAGCTTCAACATAATATTTCAAAGCTCTAACAACATCCAAAGAATGCAATGATTTCTCCTTAGAATTCTTAGGATTAGGGCATAATGAAGGAACTACAATTTCTCTACTAATGTTGTTGGAATTCACAACCTTAGGTAAAAATTCAAAAGAAGTTCGCAACACTGCCTTATCCTGATGAAAAATCAGAAAAGGAGACTCACAAGAAAGAGCAGACAATTCAGAGACTCTTCTGGCAGAAGAGATGGCCAAAAGGAACAAAACTTTCCAAGAAAGTAATTTAATGTCCAATGAATGCATAGGTTCAAACGGAGGAGCTTGAAGAGCCCCCAGAACCAAATTCAAACTCCAAGGAGGAGAAATTGACTTAATGACAGGTTTTATACGAACCAAGGCTTGTACAAAACAATGAATATCAGGAAGATTAGCAATCTTTCTGTGAAAAAGAACAGAAAGAGCAGAGATTTGACCTTTCAAGGAACTTGCGGACAAACCTTTATCTAAACCATCCTGAAGAAACTGTAAAATTCTCGGAATTCTAAAAGAATGCCAGGAAAAATGATGAGAAAGACACCAAGAAATATAAGTCTTCCAGACTCTATAATATATCTTTCTAGATACAGATTTACGAGCCTGTAACATAGTATTAATCACAGAGTCAGAGAAACCTCTTTGACCAAGAATCAAGCGTTCAATCTCCATACCTTTAAATTTAAGGATTTGAGATCCTGATGGAAAAAAGGACCTTGCGACAGAAGGTCTGGTCTTAACGGAAGAGTCCACGGTTGGCAAGAGGCCATCCGGACAAGATCCGCATACCAAAACCTGTGAGGCCATGCTGGAGCTACCAGCAGAACAAACGAGCATTCCTTCAGAATCTTGGAAGAAGAACTAGAGGCGGAAAGATATAGGCAGGATGATACTTCCAAGGAAGTGATAATGCATCCACTGCCTCCGCCTGAGGATCCCGGGATCTGGACAGATACCTGGGAAGTTTCTTGTTTAGATGAGAAGCCATCAGATCTATTTCTGGAAGTTCCCACATTTGAACAATCTGAAGAAATACCTCTGGGTGAAGAGACCATTCGCCCGGATGCAACGTTTGGCGACTGAGATAATCCGCTTCCCAATTGTCTATTCCTGGAATATGAACCGCAGAGATTAGACAGGAGCTGGATTCCGCCCAAACCAGAATTCGAGATACTTCTTTCATAGCGAGAGGACTGTGAGTCCCTCCTTGATGATTGATGTATGCCACAGTTGTGACATTGTCTGTCTGAAAACAAATAAAACAAATGAACGATTCTCTCTTCAGAAGAGGCCAACACTGAAGAGCTCTGAAAACGGAGTTCCAAAATATTGATCGGTAATCTCACCTCCTGAGATTCCCAAACCCCTTGTGCTGTCAGAGACCCCCACACAGCTCCCCAACCTGTAAGACTTGCATCTGTTGAAATTACAGTCCAGGTCGGAAGAACAAAAGAAGCCCCCTGAACTAAACGATGGTGATCTGTCCACCACGTCAGAGAGTGTCGTACAATCGGTTTTAAAGATATTAATTGAGATATCTTTGTGTAATCCCTGCACCATTGGTTCAGCATACAGAGCTGAAGAGGTCGCATGTGAAAACGAGCAAAGGGGATCGCGTCCGATGCAGCAGTCATAAGACCTAGAATTCCCATGCATAAGGCTACCGAAGGGAATGATTGTGACTGAAGGTTTCGACAAGCTGAAATCAATTTTAGACGTCTCTTGTCTGTCAAAGACAGAGTCATGGACACTGAATCTATCTGGAAACCCAAAAAGGTTACCCTTGTCTGAGGAATCAATGATTTTGAAGAAACAACAAAAGTCGATTCGTATGAGATTCTGCTAAATGTGAAGACTGAGCAAGTACCAAGATATCGTCCAAATAAGGAAATACCACAATACCCTGTTCTCTGATTACAGATAGAAGGGCACCGAGAACTTTTGTAAAAATTCTTGGAGCTGTTGCTAGGCCAAACGGCAGAACCACAAACTGGTAATACTTGTCTAGGAAAGAGAATCTCAGAAACTGATAGTGCGCTGGATGAATTGGAATATGCAGATATGCATCCTGTAAATCTATTGTAGACATATAATGCCCTTGTTGAACAAAAGGCAGGATAGTCCTTACAGTTACCATTTTGAATGTTGGTATCCTTACATAACGATTCAATATTTTTAGATCCAGAACTGGTCTGAAGGAATTCTCCTTCTTTGGTACAATGAAGAGATTCGAATAAAACCCCAGCCCCTGTTCCAGAACTGGAACTGGCATAATTACTACAGCCAACTCTAGATCTGAAACACATTTCAGAAATGCTTGAGCTTTCACTGGGTTTACTGGGACACGGGAAATAAAGAATCTCTTTGCAGGAGGTCTTATCTTGAAACCAATTCTGTACCCTTCTGAAATAATGTTCTGAATCCAAAGATTGTGAACAGAATTGATCCAAATTTCTTTGAAAAAACTTAATCTGCCCCCTACCAGCTGAGCTGGAATGAGGGCCGCACCTTCATGTGGACTTAGAAGCTGGCTTTGCTTTTCTAGAAGGCTTGGATTTATTCCAGACTGGAGATGGTTTCCAAACTGAAACTGCTCCTGAGGATGAAGGATCAGGCTTTTGTTCTTTGTTGAAACGAAAGGAACGAAAACGATTATTAGCCCTGTTTTTACCCTTAGATTTTTTACCCTGTGGTAAAAAAGTTCCTTTCTCACCAGTAACAGTTGAGATAATAGAATCCAACTGAGAACCAAATAATTTATTACCCTGGAAAGAAAGGGAAAGTAGAGTCGATTTAGAAGACATATCAGCATTCCAAGTTTTAAGCCATAAAGCTCTTCTAGCTAAAATAGCTAGAGACATAAACCTGACATCAACTCTGATAATATCAAAAATGGCATCACAGATAAAATTATTAGCATGTTGAAGAAGAATAATAATGTTATGAGAATCATGATCTGTTACTTGTTGCGCTAAAGTTTCCAACCAAAAAGTTGAAGCTGCAGCAACATCCGCCAAAGATATAGCAGGTCTAAGAAGATTACCTGAACACAAATAAGCTTTTCTTAGAAAGGATTCAATTTTCCTATCTAAAGGATCCTTAAAGGAAGTACCATCTGCCGTAGGAATAGTAGTACGTTTAGCAAGGGTAGAGATAGCCCCATCAACTTTAGGGATTTTGTCCCAAAACTCTAATCTGTCAGACGGCACAGGATATAATTGCTTAAAACATTTAGAAGGAGTAAATGAATTACCCAATTTATTCCATTCCCTGGAAATTACTTCAGAAATAGCACCAGGAACAGGAAAAACTTCTGGAATAACTACAGGAGATTTAAAAACCTTATCTAAACGTTTAGATGTAGTATCAAGAGGACCAGTATCCTCAATTTCTAATGCAATTAGGACTTCTTTAAGTAAAGAACGAATAAATTCCATTTTAAATAAATATGAAGATTTATCAGCATCAACCTCTGAAACAGAATCCTCTGAACCAGAAGAATCATTAGAATCAGAATGATGATGTTCATTTAAAAATTCATCTGGATAAAGAGAAGTTTTAAAAGACTTTTTATGTTTACTAGAAGGAGGAATAACAGACATAGCCTTCTTAATAGATTCAGAAACAAAATCTCTTATGTTATCAGGAACACTCTGAACATTAGATGTTGATGGAACTGCAACAGGTAATGGTATTTTACTAAAGGAAATATTTTCTGCATTAACAAGTTTGTCATGACATTTAATACAAACAACAGCTGGAGGAACAGCTACCAAAAGTTTACAGCAGATACACTTAGCTTTGGTAGTTCCAGCACCAGGCAGCGATTTTCCTGAAGTATCTTCTGGCTCAGATGCAACATGAGACATCTTGCAATATGTAAGAGAAAAAACAACATATAAAGCAAAATTGATCAAATTCCTTAAATGACAGTTTCAGGAATGGGAAAAAATGCCAAAGAACAAGCTTCTAGCAACCAGAAGCAATGAAAAATGAGACTTAAATAATGTGGAGACAAAAGCAACGCCCATATTTTTTTAGCGCCAAATAAGACGCCCACATTATTTGGCGCCTAAATGCTTTTGGCGCCAAAAATGACGCCACATCCGGAACGCCAACATTTTTTGGCGCAAAAGAACATAAAAAATGACGCAACTTCCGGCGACACGTATGACGCCGGAAACAGAAAAGATTTTTTGCGCCAAAAAAGTCTGCGCCAAGAATGACGCAATAAAATGAAGCATTTTCAGCCCCCGCGAGCCTAACAGCCCACAGGGAAAAAGTCAAATTTTAAGGTAAGAAAAAATGATTGATTCAAATGCATCATCCCAAATATGAAACTGACTGTCTGAAAATAAGGAATGTTGAACATCCTGAGTCAAGGCAAATAAATTTTTGAATACATATATTTAGAACTTTATAAAAAAAGCGCCCAACCATAGCTTAGAGTGTCACAGAAAATAAGACTTACTTACCCCAGCACACTCGTCTACATGTTGTAGAAAGCCAAACCAGTACTGAAACGAAAATCAGCAGAGGTAATGGTATATATATATATAAGAGTATATCGTCGATCTGAAAAGGGAGGTAAGAGATGAATCTCTACGACCGATAACAGAGAACCTATGAAATAGACCCCGTAGAAGGAGATCATTGCATTCAAATAGGCAATACTCTCCTCACATCCCTCTGACATTCACTGCACGCTGAGAGGAAAACCGGGCTCCAACCTGTTGCGGAGCGCATATCAACGTAGAATCTAGCACAAACTTACTTCACCACCTCCATAGGAGGCAAAGTTTGTAAAACTGATTTGTGGGTGTGGTGAGGGGTGTATTTATAGGCATTTTGAGGTTTGGGAAACTTTGCCCCTCCTGGTAGGAATGTATATCCCATACGTCACTAGCTCATGGACTCTTGCTAATTTCATGAAAGAAAGTACAACTCCGGTACCATTTAAAAACAATAAACTCTTGATTGAAGAAAAAACTAACTATATTACACCACTTTCCTCTTACTACCTCCAGCTATGTTGAGAGTTGCAAGAGAATGACTGGGTATGGCAGTTAGGGGAGGAGCTATATAGCAGCTCTGCTGTGGGTGATCCTCTTGCAACTTCCTGTTGGGAAGGAGAATATCCCACAAGTAATGGATGATCCGTGGACTGGATACACCTTACAAGAGAAATCTGTACATAGAGGAAACTTACAACAATCAGTGACTGTCTCGAACCCTAAAGACGGCAGCCAAAATGGGCATCATAAGTATCATTGTCTGCAGAAAATGATTTCAGCCATAAACAACGGGATGCAGGATTCCCCTGTACTTTCATATATATCTCCGGCTGGAAGAAAACGGTGCAGACTTATCTGGCCTGCATATCAACAGGGGACTTTTATTATACAGGACTTTGGCCGGTACGTAAATGGGCAAAGAAGAACACGTTATCCTGCTGATTGCCCCCCTTAATGATAACATGAATATACTCAACTTCTTTTAAAGGGACATGAAACCCATTTTCTTTCTTTCTTTCTTTCTTTCTTTCATGATTCAGATAGAAAATACAATTTTAAACAACTTTGGAATTTACTGCTATTATCTAATCTGTCTCATTCTCTTGGTATCCTTTGTTGAAGGAGCAGCAATGCACTAATGGTTTCTAACTGAACTCATGGGTGAGCCAATCACAATCGAGATATATATGCAGCCACCAATCAACAGCTAGGACTTAGGTTCTCTGCTGCTCATGAGCTTGCCTAGATAAACCTTTTAGCAAAAGATAACAAGGGAATGAAGCTAATTAAATAATAGAAGTATATTGGAAAGTTGTTTAAAATTGTATTCTCTATTTGAATCATGAACGAAAAATTTTGGGTTTCATGTCCCTTTAAGTTGCTATCTCGGCTCTTAATGAAACATTCCAGTACTTTTAGCCTATGAGCATATATACAGTTGCATTTATTGAAAGGTTCATGCTACAATAGCCGAGCAAACTGTTCTATACGAGTAAAAGCACAGCCCGGGGGAAAAAAAAAAAAAGTTATTACCCTTGAAGTCTTCCCAGTTAAAGGCTCCTTGTTTTTGCTTTTTTGGTTTGCTTGTGTTTGTTTTGTGTATTAAGCACAATGTTTACTGATACTGATACTTATGAGCATGTATGCAGTCACATTTATTAAAATACTCATGCTACAGTAGCTGAGCAAAATGTCCTAAAGTTAAGATCCTACTAATGTCCCAAAGAGCTATTGTTTCTAGCTGTCTTTCCAGTTTAAGATTTATTGTATTAAGCACAATGTCTACTGATATCTAATAGTTATTTATCTATGCTAATGTTGGATCCTGTGACCCACATTTAGGCTCCCCTCTTGTGGCCAGCGGCCGAGGCTATAGGAGGGACACCCTAATCACATTTAATCAGCCTTCAAAAACATACAACATGGCTATAATGCATGGTTTAGACAACAATTATAGTGTTAAAGATACAGGTACATTGGTAGTCCACCATATTTATCAAATATAGTACTTATATCACTCACAAATTATGTTGTTGTATGGTTGTCAAATTGTGCGGTTTATAGCTCTATAATCTCACCTAGTTGCTAATGCCCACTAATATGAGTCTTTAACCTGAACTACCCTACTGTAAGAAACATCTAACTACAGGTCTTAATTATTCTTTTATCTATATGCACAACTCCACTTGCCTGATAACTAGCAGATGAGAACTAATGCCCTGAATACAATGCACAAGCTATATCTAGGGACATTAAGAGAAATTATATAACATCTTCCTCCCCAAACATATTCAGAATTTTACAGGCTCAAGTCCTAATTTATAAAAAGAATGACAGTTCTGGCCTTTTCTTTCTTCTCATTGACCCCTTCCCTCCTTTGCCTTTTCTTCTTTTTACTTTTAAATCATACTTCTATGCACTCAATAGAATAACCAAATTTACAACATCCCTATATCCTTCTTTTTTATGTTAAACCACGGACCCAAGAGAGGCCCTAACTATTGGCAAAAGGGACAAAAAGGAGGATCATTGCTTAAATTGTACAAAAAAGTATTTCTAAGTATTGATTGTATTTTTCTTTTATTTAATTGTATAACAGTATAATAATTGTATTGTGCATTTCCTCAATAATAATCATAAAAAAAAGAATAAAAAAAAAGAAATAGCATCAAGAACTGGAAAAACCTCTGGAGTAACCACAGGAGGTTTATAAACAGAATGTAAACATTTACTAGTTTTAATATCAAGAGGACTAGATTCCTCAATATCCAAAGTAATCAATACCTCTTTTAACAAGGAACAAATATACTCCATCTTAAAGAGATAAGTAGATTTGTCAGTGTCAATCTCTGAGGTAGGACCTTCTGAATCAGATAGATCCTCATAAGAGGAGGATAAATCAGTATGTTGTCAGTCATTTGAAATTTCACAAACTTTAAGTTTTAAAAGACCTTTTACGTTTATTGGAAGGCAGAATAGCACCTTCTGAATCGCATCAGCAATAAAATATTTTATTTTCACAGGGATATCATGTACATTAGATGTTGAAGGAACAACAGGCATTGTACTATTACTGATGGACACATTCTCTGCATGTAAAAGCTTATCATGACAACTCTTACATACCACAGCTGGAGATATAATCTCCACAAATTTACAACAGATACACTTAGCTTTGGTAAAACTGTTATCAGGCAGCAGGGTTCCAACAGTGGTTTCTGAGACAGGATCAGATTGAGACATCTTGCAAATGTAAGAGAAAAAACAACATATAAAGCAAAATTATCAATTTCCTTATATGGCAGTTTTAGAAATGGCAAAAAAATGCAAACAGCATAGCCCTCGGACATAGAAAAAGGCAAGAGGCATATAGGAAATGGGGTTTTAAATAAATTATTTAGCGCCAAGTATGACGCACAACGCAAAATGAAATTTGTTGGCGCTAACAACATCTGGAAAAGACACACGTGCGTCATTGCAGAGGCAACCTTGTGCAAGGAAACTCTGTGTCAACTAAATGCCAGAAATGACGAATTTGCGTCACCAGACGTACCTTTGCAGCAAAACAAATTCTCGCGCCAAAAATGACGCAATAAACATCAGGATTTTGCGACCTCGCGAGCCTAATTTTGCGCGCGAACATTTTATGAAAAAGCAGTCAATTTGAAAAAAGACTATACCCCAGGTAAGAAAAATATTTTCCTGTTTCCCCCCCAAATATGAAACTGATAGTCTGCAAAAGGAAATATACATAAACCTGACTCATGGCAAATATAAGTACAATACATATATTTAGAACTTTATATTAATACATAAAGTGCCAAACCATAGCTGAGAGTGTCTTAAGTAATGAAAACATACTTACCAAAAGACACCCATCCACATATAGCAGATAGCCAAACCAGTACTGAAACAGTTATCAGTAGAGGTAATGGAATATGAAAGTATATTGTAGATCTAAATAAGGGAGGTAGGAGATGAATCTCTACGACCGATAACAGAGAACCTATAAAAAGATTTCCCGCAAAGAAAACCATAAAATTCAATAGGTGATACTCCCTTCACATTCCTCTGACATTTACTGTACTCTGAGAGGAATCGGGCTTCAAAATGCTGAGAAGCGCATATCGCAGAAGAAAATCAAGCACAAACTTACTTCACCACCTCCATAGGGAGGCAAAGTTTGTAAAAACTGAATTGTGGGTGTGGTGAGGGGTGTATTTATAGGCATTTTGAGGTTTGGGAAACTTTGCCCCTCCTGGTAGGATTGTATATCCCATACGTCACTAGCTCATGAACTCTTGCCAATTACATGAAATAAATATGCAGAAATTGGATTGTTATATAAAAAATAACTATTGAAAAGCTTAACTAGAGTAGGTTTAATTTCTTTGGATAAGATTTTAAGATATTCTACTGGTAAACAATCCGGCCACTTTGTTCAACTTCTTTTCTATGGCTTTAGTAATCTCCTCATTAGTAATTGGTGTATTTAGCGCTAAAATAAAACTATTTTTATTGTTATTAATGTAATCATTTTCTCATTTCAATAAAGTACTGGTGAAAAAAAAAATGAACGATTAACCAGTTTAACTGGAGATAGTTCACCTCCAAATAATTTCATTCATTTCAATGATCTATCTATGCATATCTAATGATATATAACCAAATGAGTATTGGTCTGATATAACTGGAAAAATTATCTGAAAAGTTATTATTCTAAAAATGAAAAACATTATTTTAATCGCTATTAATGACAATTGATTTAAATCAAATCCACCCTGGGGTCACCTCATAAACGCTTGAGGTGCAGAAGGGCCTCAAACAGCTCCAAAACTGCACGCTCCAGGGGGTCACTTGCAGTCATCATCAGCACTTGGTATTGTGTGGGTGACAACTATGTACAGTTGTGCTCATAAGTTTACATACCCTGGCAGATTTTATGATTTCTTGGACATTTTATAGAGAATATGAATGATAACACAAAAACTTTTCTTTCACTCATGGTTATTGTTTGTCTGAAGCCATTTATTATCAATCAACTGTGTTTACTCTTTTTAAATCATAATGACAACAGAAACTACCCAAATGACCCTGATCAAAAGTTTACATACCCTGGTGATTTTGGCCTGATAACATGCACACAAGTTGACACAAAGGGGTTTGAATGGCTATTAAAGGTAACCATCCTCACCTGTGATCTGTTTGCTTGTAATTAGTGTGTGTGTATAAAAGGTCAATGAGTTTCTGGACTCCTGACAGACCCTTGCATCTTTCATCCAGTGCTGCACTGACATTTCTGGATTCTGAGTCATGGTGAAAGAAAAAGAATTGTCAAGGATCTGTGGGAAAAAGGTAGTTAAACTGTATAAAATAGGAAAGGGATATAAAAAGATATCCAAGGAATTGAGAATGCAAATCAGCAGTGTTCAAACTCTAATCAAGAAGTGGAAAAACATAATTTATGTAAGAACTTACCTGATAAATTCATTTCTTTCATATTAGCAAGAGTCCATGAGCTAGTGACGTATGGGATATACATTCCTACCAGGAGGGGCAAAGTTTCCCAAACCTCAAAATGCCTATAAATACACCCCTCACCACACCCACAATTCAGTTTAACGAATAGCCAAGAAGTGGGGTGATAAGAAAGGAGCGAAAGCATCAAAAATAAGGAATTGGAATAATTGTGCTTTATACAAAAAAATCATAACCACCACAAAAAAGGGTGGGCCTCATGGACTCTTGCTAATATGAAAGAAATGAATTTATCAGGTAAGTTCTTACATAAATTATGTTTTCTTTCATGTAATTAGCAAGAGTCCATGAGCTAGTGACGTATGGGATAGCAGATACCCAAGATGTGGAACTTCCACGCAAGAGTCACTAGAGAGGGAGGGATAAAATAAAGACAGCCAATTCCGCTGAAAAAATAATCCACAACCCAAATCAAAAAGTTTTAATCTTATAATGAAAAAAACTGAAATTATAAGCAGAAGAATCAAACTGAAACAGCTGCCTGAAGTACTTTTCTACCAAAAACTGCTTCAGAAGAAGAGAAAACATCAAAATGGTAGAATTTAGTAAAAGTATGCAAAGAAGACCAAGTTGCTGCTTTGCAAATCTGATCAACAGAAGCTTAATTCCTAAAAGCCCAGGAAGTAGAAACTGACCTAGTAGAATGAGCCGTAATCCTTTGAGGCGGGGATTTACCCGACTCTACATAAGCATGATGAATTAAAGACTTTAACCAAGACGCCAAAGAAATGACAGAAGCCTTCTGACCTTTCCTAGAACCAGAAAAGATAACAAATAGACTAGAAGTCTTTCTGAAATCTTTAGTAGCTTTAACATAATATTTCAAAGCTCTTACTACATCCAAAGAATGTAAAGATCTCTCCAGAGAATTCTTAGGATTAGGACACAATGAAGGGACAACAATTTCTCTACTAATGTTGTTAGAATTCACAACTTTAGGTAAAAAATTAAATGAAGTCCGCAACACTGCCTTATCCTGATGAAAAATCAGAAAAGGAGATTCACAAGAAAGAGCAGATAACTCAGAAACTCTTCTAGCGGAAGAGATGGCCAAAAGGAACAAAACTTTCCAGGAAAGTAATTTAATATCCAGAGAATGCATAGGTTCAAAGGGAGGAGCCTGTAAAGCCCTCAGAACCAAATTGAGACTCCAAGGAGGAGAGATTGACTTAATGACAGGCTTGATACGAACCAAAGCCTGTACAAAACAATGAATATCAGGATGATTAGCAATCTTTCTGTGAAAAAGAACCGAAAGAGCAGAGATTTGTCCTTTCAAGGAA
This sequence comes from Bombina bombina, assembly GCF_027579735.1. NCBI lineage: Eukaryota > Metazoa > Chordata > Amphibia > Anura > Bombinatoridae > Bombina > Bombina bombina. The sequence goes on along the minus strand of NC_069502.1, from coordinate 864,664,921 downwards.
CTTGCAGACAAACCCTTATCCAAACCATCTTGAAGAAATTGTAAAATTCTAGGAATTCTAAAAGAATGCCAAGAGAATTTATGTGAAGAACACCAAGAAATGTAAGTCTTCCAGACTCAGTAATAGATCTTTCTAGACACAGATTTACGAGCCTGTAACATAGTATAATCACTGAGTCAGAGAAACCTCTATGACTAAGTATTAAGCATTCAATCTCAATACCTTCAAATTTAATGATTTGAGATCCTGATGGAAAAATGGGCCTTGAGACAGAAGGTCTGGCCTTAACGGAAGTGTCCAAGGTTGAGATCCGCATACCAAAACCTGTGTGGCCATGCTGGAGCCACCAGCAGTACTAACGAACGCTCCATTAGGATTTTGGAAATCACTCTTGGAAGAAGAACTAGAGGCGGAAAGATATAAGCAGGTTGATAATTCCAAGGAAGTGACAACGCGTCCACTGCTTCCGCCTGAGGATCCCTGGATCTGGACAGATACCTGGGAAGTTTCTTGTTTAGATGAGAGGCCATCAGATCTATTTCTGGAAGTCCCCACATCTGAACAATCTGAAGAAATACCTCTGGGTGAAGAGACCATTCGCCCAGATGTAACGTCTGGCGACTGAGATAATCCGCTTCCCAATTGTCTATACCTGGGATGTGAACCACAGAAATTAGACAGGAGCTGGATTCCGCCCATACAAGTATCCAAGATACTTCTTTCATAGCCTGAGGACTGTGAGTCCCCCCTTGATGATTGACATATGCCACGGTTGTGACATTGTCTGTCTGAAAACAAATAAACGATTCTCTCTTCAGAAGAGGCCAGAACTGAAGAGCTCTGAAAATCGCAAGGAGTTCCAAAATGTTGATTGGTAATCTCGCCTCCTGAGATTCCCAAACCCCCTGCGCTGTCAGAGATCCCCATACAGCTCCCCAACCTGAAAGACTCTGTTGAGATCACAGTCCAGGTTGGACGAACAAAAGAGGCCCCTTGAACTAAACGATGGTGATCTAACCACCAAGTCAGAGAAGATCGAACATTGGGGTTTAAGGATATTAATTGTGACATCTTTGTATAATCCCTGCACCATTTGTTCAGCATACAAAGCTGAAGAGATCTCATGTGAAAACGAGCAAAAGGGATTGCGTCCGATGCAGCAGTCATGAGACCTAAAATTTCCATGCACAAAGCTACCGAAGGGAAAGATTGAGACTGAAGGTTTCGACAAGCTGAAACCAATTTCAGATGTCTCTTTTCTGTTAGAGACAAGGTCATGGACACTGACTCTATTTGGAAACCCAAAAAGGTTACCCTTGTTTGAGGAATCAAAGAACTCTTTGGTAAATTGATCCTCCAACCATGTCTTTGAAGAAACAACACAAGTTGATTAGTGTGAGATTCTGCAGAATGTAAAGACTGAGCAAGTACCAAGATATCGTACAAATAATGAAATACCGCAATACCCTGCTCCCTGATTACAGGAAGAAGGGCACCGAGAACCTTCGAAAAGATCCTTGGAGCTGTTGCTAGGCCAAAAGGAAGAGCAACAAACTATGAAGATATGCATCCTGTAAGTCTATTGTGGACATATAATGCCCTTGCTGAACAAATGGCAGAATAGTCCTTATAGTCACCATCTTGAATGTTGGTATCCTTACATAACGATTCAATATTTTTAGATCCAGAACTGGTCTGAAAGAATTCTCTTTCTTTGGAACAATGAACAGATTTGAATAAAACCCCAGGCCCTGTTCCAGAACTGGAACTGGCACAATTACCCCAGCTGACTCCAGATCTGAAACACATTTCTGAAATGCTTGAGCCTTTACTGGGTTTACTGGAATGCGTGAAAGAAAGAATCTTCTCACAGGCGGTCTTACCTTGAAACCTATTATGTACCCTTGTGAAACAATGTTCTGAATCCAAAGACTTTGAATCGAATTGATCCAAACATCTTTGAAAAATCGTAACCTGCCCCTACCAGCTGTGCTGGAATGAGGGCCGCACCTTCATGCGGATTTGGGAGCTGGTTTTGACTTTCTAAAAGGCTTGGATTTATTCCAGACAGGAGAAGGTTTCCAAACGGAAACTGTTCCTTTAGAGGAAGGGTCAGGCTTTTGTTCCTTATTCTAACGAAAGGAACGAAAATGATTAGCAGCCCTATATTTACCTTTAGATTTTTTATCCTGAGGTAAAAAGGCTCCCTTCCCCCCAGTAACAGTTGAAATTATTGAGTCTAACTGAGAACCAAATAATTTATTACCTTGGAAAGAAAGAGAAAGCAAAGTTGACTTAGAAGTCATATCTGCATTCCAAGACTTAAGCCATAAAGCTCTTCTGGCTAAAATAGCTAAAGACATATACCTGACATCAATTCTAATGATATTGAAAATGGCATCACAAATAAAGTTATTAGCATGTTGAAGGAGTTTAACAATGCTATAAGCATTATGGTCTGACACTTGTTGTGCTAAAGCCTCCAACCAGAAAGTTGAAGCTGCAGCAACATCAGCCAAAGAAATAGCAGGTCTAAGAAGATTACCTGAACATAAATAAGCCTTCCTTAGAAAGGATCCAAGCTTCCTATCTAAAGGATCCTTAAACGAAGTACTATCTGCCGTAGGAATAGTAGTACGTTTAGCAAGAGTAGATATAGCCCCATCAACTTTGGGGATTTTCTCCCAAAACTCTAATCTATCAAATGGCAAAGGCTACAATTTCTTAAACCTTGGGGAAGGAGTAAATTAAGTACCCAGACTATTCAATTCTCTAGAATTACTTCTGAAATAGCATCAGGAACTGGAAAAACTTCTGGAATAACTACATGAGGTTTAAAAACTGAATTTAAACGCTTAGTAGTTTTAATATCAAGAGGACTAGACTTCTCCATATCTAAAGCAATCAACACTTCTTTACGTAAAGAACGAATAAACTCCATCTTAAAGAAATATGAAGATTTATCAGTGTCAATATCTGAGGTAGAATCTTCTGAACCAGATAGATCCTCATCAGAAATAGATAAGTCAGAATGATGGCGGTCATTTAAAAATTCATCTGAAATATTTGAAGTTTTAAAAAAACTTTTACGTTTACTAGGAGGAGGAATAACAGACAGAGCCTTCCGAATAGAATTAGAAACAAATTCTTTAACATTAACAGGAACATCCTGAACATTAGATGTTGAAGGAACAACAACAGGTAATGGATTATTACTAATGGAAATATTATCAGCGTTGCTTATCATGGCTTATCATGACAACTAACACAAACTACAGCCGGAGGAACAGTTACCCAAAGTTTACAACAAATGCACTTAGCTTTGGTAGAACCGACATCAGGCAGCGCTTTTCCAGAAGTAGATTCTGATCCAGGGTCAGGTAGTGACATCTTGCAATATGTAAAAGAAAAAACAACATATAAAGCAAAATTATCAAATTCCTTAAATGGCAGTTTCAGGAATGGGAAAAAATGCAAAATGAAAACAGAATTTATGCTTACCTGATAAATTACTTTCTCCAACGGTGTGTCCGGTCCACGGCGTCATCCTTACTTGTGGGAATATCTCTTCCCCAACAGGAAATGGCAAAGAGTCCCAGCAAAGCTGGCCATATAGTCCCTCCTAGGCTCCGCCCACCCCAGTCATTCGACCGACGGACAGGAGGAAAAAATAGGAGAAACCATATGGTGTTGTGGTGACTGTAGTTAGAGAAAATAATTCATTGGACCTGATTAAAAAACCAGGGCGGGCCGTGGACCGGACACACCGTTGGAGAAAGTAATTTATCAGGTAAGCATAAATTCTGTTTTCTCCAACATTGGTGTGTCCGGTCCACAGCGTCATCCTTACTTGTGGGAACCAATACCAAAGCTTTAGGACACGGATGAAGGGATGGAGCAAATCAGGTCACCTAAACGGAAGGCACCACGGCTTGCAAAACCTTTCTCCCAAAAATAGCCTCCGAAGAAGCAAAAGTATCAAATTTGTAAAATTTGGTAAAAGTGTGCAGTGAAGACCAAGTCGCTGCCTTACATATCTGATCAACAGAAGCCTCGTTCTTGAAGGCCCATGTGGAAGCTACAGCCCTAGTGGAGTGAGCTGTGATTCTTTCAGGAGGCTGCCGTCCGGCAGTCTCATAAGCCAATCGGATGATGCTTTTAAGCCAAAAAGAAAGAGAGGTAGAAGTTGCTTTTTGACCTCTCCTTTTACCAGAATAGACGACAAACAGAGAAGAAGCTTGTCTGAAGTCTTTTGTAGCTTCTAAGTAGAATTTTAGAGCACGGACTACATCTAAATTGTGTAGCAAACGTTCCTTCTTTGAAACTGGATTCGGACACAAAGAAGGTAAAACTATCTCCTGATTAATATTTTTGTTGGAAACAACCTTTGGTAGAAAACCAGGCTTAGTACGCAACCTTATCTGAATGGAACACCAGATATGGTGGAGAACATTGTAGAGCAGATAACTCAGAAACTCTTCTAGCAGAAGAAATAGCAACCAAAAACAAAACTTTCCAAGATAACAACTTAATATCTACGGAATGCAAAGGTTCAAACGAAACCCCTTGAAGAACTGAAAGAACTAGATTTAAACTCCAGGGAGGAGTCAAAGGTCTGTAAACAGGCTTGATCCGAACCAAAGCCTGAGCAAATGCCTGAACATCTGGCACAACTGCCAGTCGTTTGTGCAGTAGGACAGATAAAGCAGAAATCTGTCCCTTTAGAGAACTTGCAGATAATCCTTTATCCAAACCTTCTTGTAGAAAGGAAAGAATCCTAGGAATCTTTATCTTATTCCATGGGAATCCCTTGGATTCACACCAGCAGATATATCTTTTCCATATTTTATGGTAAATCTTTCTAGTTACCGGTTTTCTGGCTTGAACCAGAGTATCTATCACGGAATCTGAAAACCCACGCTTTGATAGAATCAAGCGTTCAATCTCCAAGCCGTCAGCTGGAGAGAGACCAGATTTGGATGTTCGTATGGACCCTGTACAAGAAGGTCCTGTCTCAAAGGTAGCTTCCATGGTGGAACCGATGACATATTCACCAGGTCTGCATACCAAGTCCTGCGTGGCCAAGATCACAGAGGCCCTCTCCTGTTTGATCCTGGCTACCAGCCTGGGAATGAGAGGAAACGGTGGAAACACATAAGCTAGGTTGAAGGTCCAAGGAGCTACTAGTGCATCCACTAGAGTCGCCTTGGGATCCCTGGATCTGGACCCGTAGCAAGGAACCTTGAAGTTCTGACGGGACGCCATCAGATCCATATCTGGAATGCCCCATAGTTGCGTCAACTGGGCAAAGATCTCCGGGTGGAGTTCCCACTCCCCCGGATGGAATGTCTGACGACTCAAATAATCCGCTTCCCAGTTTTCCACACCTGGAATGTGGATCGCAGATAGGTGGCAGGAGTGATTCTCTGCCCATTGTATTATTTTGGTCACTTCTTTCATCGCCAGGGAACTCCTTGTTCCCCCCTGATGATTGATATACGCAACAGTCGTCATGTTGTCTGATTGGAATCTTATGAATCTGGCCTTTGCTAGCTGAGGCCAAGCCTTGAGAGCATTGAATATCGCTCTTAGTTCCAGAATGTTTATCGGGAGAAGAGACTCTTCCCGAGACCACAGTCCCTGAGCTTTCAGGGATTCCCAGACCGCGCCCTAGCCCACTAGGCTGGCGTCGGTCGTGACGATGACCCACTCTGGACTGCGGAAGCTCATTCCCTGGGATAGGTGATCCTGGGTTAGCCACCAACGGAGTGAGTCTCTGGTCTTCTGATCTACTTGAATCACTGGAGACAAGTCTGTATAATCCCCATTCAACTGTTTCAGCATGCACAGTTGTAATGGTCTTAGATGAATTTGCGCAAAAGGAACTATGTCCATTGCTGCAACCATCAATCCTACTACTTCCATGCACTGAGCTACGGAAGGACGAGGAATAGAATGAAGAACTTGACAAGCGTTTAGAAGTTTTGACTTTCTGACGTCTGTGAAGAAAATCCTCATTTCTAAGGAATCTATTATTGTTCCCAAGAAGGGAACTCTTGTCGACGGAGACAGGGAACTTTTTTCTATGTTCACCTTCCATCCGTGAGATCTGAGAAAGGCCAAAACGATGTCTGAGTGAGCCTTTGCCTTTGAAAGAGACAACGCTTGTACTAGAATGTCGTCCAAGTACGGTACTACTACAATGCCCCTTGGTCTTAGAACCGCTAGAAGGGATCCGAGTACCTTTGTGAAAATCCTTGGAGCAGTGGCTAACCCGAATGGGAGGGCCACAAACTGGTAATGTTTGTCCAGAAAGGCGAACCTTAGCAACTGATGATGTTCCTTGTGCATAGGGATATGTAGATATGCATCCTTTAGATCCACGGTAGTCATAAATTGACCTTCCTGAATTGTGGGTAGAATCGTTCGAATAGTTTCCATCTTGAACGATGGTACTCTGAGAAATTTGTTTAGGATCTTTAAATCCAGGATTGGTCTGAAAGTTCCCTCTTTTTTGGGAACTACAAACAGAACTGGGTGTATCACTCCCATCTTTAAAAGGTCTTCTACACAATGTAAGAATGCCTGTCTCTTTATTTGGTTTGAGGATAAGTGAGACATGTGGAACCTTCCCCTTGGGGGTAGTTCCTTGAACTCCAGAAGATAACCCTGAGAAACTATTTCTAGCGACCAGGGATCCTGAACATCTCTTGCCCAAGCCTGAGCAAAGAGAGAGAGTCTGCCCCCCACTAGATCCGGTCCCGGATCGGGGGCTATTCCTTCATGCTGTTTTGTTAGCAGCGGCAGGCTTCTTGGCCTGCTTACCCTTGTTCCAGCCTTGCATCGGTTTCCAGGCTGGTTTGGTCTGTGAGGTATTACCCTCTTGCTTAGAGGATGCAGAATTAGAGCCCGGTCTGTTCCCGAAATTACAAAAGGAACGAAAATTAGACTTACTCTTGGCTTTGAAAGGCCTATCTTGTGGGAGGGCGTGGCCCTTTCCCCCAGTGATGTCTGAGATAATCTCTTTCAATTCTGGCCCAAAGAGAGTTTTACCCTTGAAGGGGATATTAAGCAATTTTGTCTTGGATGATATATCCGCTGACCAAGACTTTAGCCAAAGCGCTCTGCGTGCCACAATTGCAAACCCTGAATTTTTCGCCGCTAATCTAGCTATTTGCAAAGCGGCATCTAAAATAAAAGAGTTAGCCAACTTAAGTGCGTGAACTCTGTCCATAACCTCCTCATATGGAGTCTCTCTACTGAGCGACTTTTCTAGTTCCTCGAACCAGAACCACGCTGCTGTAGTGACAGGAACAATGCACGAAATGGGTTGAAGAAGGTAACCTTGCTGTATAAAAATCTTTTTAAGCAAACCCTCCAATTTTTTATTCATAGGATCTTTGAAAGCACAATTATCCTCGATAGGAATAGTAGTGCGCTTGTTTAGAGTAGAAACTGCCCCCTCGACCTTAGGGACTGTCTGCCATAAGTCCTTTCTGGGGTCGACCATAGGAAATAATTTCTTAAATATAGGAGGGGGAACAAAAGGTATGCCGGGATTCTCCCATTCCTTATTCACTATGTCCGCCACCCGCTTGGGTATAGGAAAAGCGTCGGGGTGCACCGGAACCTCTAGGAACTTGTCCATCTTGCATAATTTTTCTGGAATGACCAGGTTGTCACAATCATCCAGAGTAGATAACACTTCCTTAAGCAGTGCACGGAGATGTTCTAATTTAAATTTAAATGTCACAACATCAGGTTCAGCCTGTTGGGAATTTTTTCCTGAATCTGAAATTTCCCCATCTGACAAAACCTCCCTCATGGCCCCTTCAGATTGGTGTGAGGGTATGACAGAACAATTATCATCAGCGCCCTCCTGCTCTTCAGTGCTTAAAACAGAGCAATCGCGCTTTCTCTAATATGCAGGCATTTTGGATAAAATATTTGCTATGGAGTTATCCATTACAGCCGTCAATTGTTGCATGGTAATAAGCATTGGCGCGCTAGAAGTACTAGGTGCCTCCTGCGTGGGCAAAACTGGTGTAGACACAGAAGGAGATGATGTAGAACCATGTCTACTCCCTTCATCTGATGAATCATCTTGGGCAACTTTATTATCTGTGACAGTACTGTCCTTACTTTGTTTGGACGCTTTAGCACAATTATCACATAATTTAGAAGGGGGAGACACATTGACTTTCATACATATAGAACATAGCTTATCTGAAGGCACAGACATGTTAAACAGGCTTAAACTTGTCAGTAAAACACAAAAACAGTTTTAAATCAAAACCGTTACTGTCTCTTTAAATTTTAAACAGAACACACTTTATTACTGAATATGTGAAAAAATATGAAGGAATTGTTCAAAATTTACCAAAATTTCAACACAGTGTCTTAAAGATTTAAATGTATTGCACACCAATTTTCAGAGCTTTAACCCTTAAAATAACAAAACCGGAGCCGGTTACAGTTTTAACCCCTCTACAGTCCCAGCTACAGCCTTTGCTGCGACTCTACCAAACCCAGAGAGGAATACGATACCAAATGACGCCTTCTAGGAACTTTTCCAACTATTTTCAGGTCCTCACACATGCATCTGCATGTCTTGCTCTCAAAAACAACTGCGCAGTAATGGCGCGAAAATGAGGCTCAGCCTACAACTGGGAAGGCCCTTCCTGACTGGAAAAGGTGTCTAACATAGTGCCTGACATTAAAAAACGTTCCCCAAGTTTATAAATGTGAAATACCAGCATAAACATGTATAAAATGCCCAAATAAAGCAATCGATTTTGCCCATAAAAGTGTCTACCAGTTTTATAGCCCATATTAAGCCCTTCATTCTGCTTGAGACTAAGAAAATGGCTTACCGGTCCCCATGAGGGGAAATGACAGCCTTCCAGCATTACACAGTCTTGTTAGAAATATGGCTAGTCATACCTTAAGCAGAAAAGTCTGCTAACTGTTTCCCCCAACTGAAGTTACTTCATCTCAACAGTCCTATGTGGAAACAGCAAAGGATTTTAGTTACTGTCTGCTAAAATCATCTTCCTCTCACAAACAGAATTCTTCATCTCTTTCTGTTTCAGAGTAAATAGTACATACCAGTACTATTTTAAAATAACAAACTCTTGATAGTAGAATAAAAAAACTACAACTAAACACCACATACTCTTAACCATCTCCGTGGAGATGTTGCCTGTGCAACGGCAAAGAGAATGACTGGGGTGGGCGGAGCCTAGGAGGGACTATATGGCCAGCTTTGCTGGGACTCTTTGCCATTTCCTGTTGGGGAAGAGATATTCCCACAAGTAAGGATGACACCGTGGACCGGACACACCAATGTTGGAGAAACAAGCCTCTAGAAAACCAGAAGCAACTAAAAAGTGAGACTGAAATAATGTGAAAAAAACTGGCACCAAGTATGATGCCCACATTTTTGGCGCCAAGTATAACGCCCACATATTTTGGCGCCAAGAATGACGCCCATATTTTTTGGCGCCAAAAAAACGTCTGCAATACACATACGTAAAAAAAATGACGCAAATTATGACGCCGGAAATGACGAAATTTTTGCGCCAAAAAAGTCTCGCGTCAAGAATGACGCAATAAATAGAAGCATTTTCTGCACCCGCGAGCCTAACAGCCCACAATTTTTGAAAAAAAGTCAATTGAAAATTTTAAGGTAAGAAAAAATAAAATTTATATGCATTTTCCCAAAAAAATGAAACTGACAGTCTGAATGAAGGAATACTGATTATCCTGAATCATGGCAAATATAAGTTTAAACACATATATTTAGAACTTTACATATAAAGTGCTCAACCATAGCTTTGAGTGTCATAAATAGAAATAAGACTTACTTACCCTAAGACACTCATCTACATATAGTAGATAGCCAAACCAGTACTGAAACGAGAATCAGTAGAGGTAATGGTATATAAGAGTATATCGTCGATCAGAAAAGGGAGGTAGAAGAAATCTCTACGACCGATAACAGAGAACCTATGAAATAGATCCCCTAAAAGGAAGACCATGGTATTCAAATAGGCAATACTCTCTTCACATCCCTCTGACATTCACTGCACTCTGAGAGGAAAACCGGGCTTCAGCCTGCTGCGAAGTGCATATCAACGTAGAATCTAGCACAAAAACTTTCTTCACCACCTCCATGGGAGGCAAAGTTTGTAAAACTGAATTGTGGGTGTGGTGAGGGGTGTATTTATAGGCATTTTGAGGTTTGGGAAACTTTGCCCCTCCTGGTAGGAATGTATATCCCATACGTCACTAGCTCATGGACTCTTGCTAATTACATGAAAGAAATGAGGGGTTCTGTTTGATAACATACTGCATTCATCTTGCCATCAATTCTGGCCAAATTTCCTGTGCCTTTGTAGCTCACACATCCCCAAAACATCAGCAATCCACCTCCATTTTTCACATTAGGAATGGTGTACCTTTCATCATAGGCCTTGTTGACTCCTCTCCAAATGTAGCGGTTATGGTTGTGGTCAAAAAGCTCAATTTTGGTCTCATCACTCCAAATGACTTTGTGCCAGAAGGTTTGAGGTTTGTGTCTGTGCTGTTTTGTGTATTGTAAGCGGGATACTTTTGTGGCATTTGCGTAGAAATGGCTTTCTTCTGGCGACTTGACCATGCAGCCCATCTTTCTTCAAGTGCCTCCTTATTGTGCATCTTGAAACAGCCACACCACATGTCCTGTATTTCACCTGAAGTTATTTGTGGGTTTGTCTTTGCATCCCGAACAATTTTCCTGGCAGTTGTGGCTGAAATTTTAGTTGGTCTACCTGACCGTGGTTTGGTTTCATTAGAACCCCTCATTTTCCACTTCTTTATTAGAGTTTGAACACTGCTGATTTGCATTCTTAATTCCTTGGATATCTTTTTACATCCCTTTCCTGTTTTATACAGTTCAACTACCTTTTCCCGCAGATCCTTTGACAATTCTTTTGCTTTCCCCATGACTCAGAATCCAGAATCGCCAGTGCAGCACTGGATGAAAGATGCAAGGGTCTGTCAGGAGTCCAGAAACTCATTGAACTTTTATACACACACACTAATTACAAGAAAACAGATCACAGGTGAGGATGGTTACCTTTAATATCCATTCAAACCCATTTGTGTCAACTTGTGTGCATGTTATCAGGCCAAAATCACCAGGGTATGTAAACTTTTGATCAGGCTCATTTGGGTAGTTTCTGTTGTCATTATGATTTAAAAAGAGTAAACACAGTTGATTGATAATAAATGGCTTCAGCCAAACACTAAACATGAGTGAAAGAAAAAAAATTGTGTTATCATTCATATTCTCTGAAAATTGGCCAAGAAATCATAAATTCTGCCAGGGTATGTAAACTTATGAGCACAACTGTATCACCCTCTGCACTTAGGAGGTAAAACTCTGATTTATTTTAATATGAGTTTTGTGATGCCTAATAAGATCTGATTTCTGAGTAAAACATTTCCCACAGTCAGAACATGAAAATCCTTTTTCTCCTGTATGAATTTTTTGATGCTTAATAAGATTTGTTTTGTGATTAAAACATTTCCCACAGTCAGAACATAAAAATCCTTTTTCTCCTGTATGAATTTTTTGATGGCTAATAAGATGTGATTTCTGAGTAAAACATTTTCCACAGTCAGAACAAGAAAATGCTTTCTCTCCTGTGTGAATTTTCTGATGAGTAATAAGATTTGATTTGTGAGTAAAATATTTCCCACAGTCAGAACATGAAAAATCTTTCTCTCCTGTATGAATTTTTTGATGAATAATAAGATATGATTTCTGAGTAAAACATTTCCCACAGTCAGAACATGAAAATCCCTTTTCTCCTGTATGAATTTTTTGATGCCTAATAAGATCTGATTTTTGAGTAAAACATTTCCTACAGTCAGAACATGAAAATCGTTTTTCTCCTGTATGAATTTTGTGATGCTTAATAAGATTTGATTTCTGAGTAAAACATTTCCCACAGTCAGAACAAGAAAATGCTTTCTCTCCTGTGTGAATTTTCTGATGAGCAATAAGATGTGATTTCCCAGTAAAATATTTCCCACAGTCAGAACATAAAAATCCTTTTTCTCCTGTATGAATTTTCTTATGAGCAACAAGAATTTTTTTACGGTTAAAACACTTCCCACATATAGAACAAGAAAATGGATTTTCTCCTTTATGAATTTTTAGATGTTTAAGAAGATGTGATTTCTTAAAAAAACATTTCCCACATTCAGAACATAAATCTCCCACGTGGCTTCTTTGATTTTGAAGAAGATGTAAAAAACCATCTGCACTCTGATTAGGACTAGGATTATTGCAGTGTGTGAATTCACCTGTCAATAAGAAACACAATGGGAGTAATGATATTAATTACATAGTTATTGAGAACATATCAACTGTTCTGATTCAGTCAGTTGCCTACACTTGTAGTAGACACTGTGACCACTAGACCTTTCCTATCTTCTATGCTAAGGCTTAAGGACAGTTAACTGGACATTAGGGGCTATTTCTAAGAATTCACAATTAGTCAAAGACCAAATTAAATTTAAATTAATGTTTTTCTACCTAATGTATCTAGTCCTTTTAAAATTGTGTTCACAGAAACTTTTAGTAATACAATTATTTCAGCTGATAAACTAATCTTTATAACTACTGCTTGTGTGCTTGTAGTTAAAACAAGGATAACTCTAGAACAACAAAACAAATAAAATGGCACCAGGTGGTGTAGTATATCTAAGCAATATATAAAATCTTCATCAGAGAGAAGAATCTCACTCACGTGTCAACTACACCTTCCGGGATAGTTAGCAGCTCCCCAGCCAACTGTATTACTCAGGCAATTCTGTTATACCATATAAATTATAAGAATTATTTACTGAAAAGGCTTAAAGACCCCAATACAGCTAAACCAAAAGTATATCAACTTGTGAGAAATTTCCAAAATAACATCAAACCACCACAGTTAATGAGTTAACTTAAAAAAGGCTAAGAGCGTTTACATCACAGGGAAGAGGATTAATATTGCAACTTAAAGGACCCCTAAATACAGTACAATTGCATAATTAACAAATGCATAATAAAAAGACAAGGCAATAACACCTCTAAATTTCAAATAAGCAGTAAAAATAATTCTGTCATATTTATTTTTTCTCCCCTTTTTCTGCCCCTGTATCATGTGACAGACATCAGCTAATCACAGACTAGTATATTTATACCCTGTGAGCTTGTGCAGATGCTCAGTAAGAGCTTGCTCCCCAGAAAGTGTGTATATAAAAAGAATGCAAAATTTGATCAAGTTGGAAGTAAATTGGAAAGTGTCTAAAAACTGCATGCTCTTTCTGAATCATAAAAGTTTATTTTGACTTGAGTTGTCCCTTAAAAAGATTATTGCTTATGTGCACAAAAAAAATCAGATTTTATTTTTTTAGAATGTTGCATTTATGCCATAGATTCTTTACTTGTAATGAAAACCAGATTATAATTTTATATAAAAAGTAATATATAATATGTAAAATAAACTTTATTAGTGAACATACACATCACACATAAACTCTCCTGTGTCAGCTGACACATCTCACACGTACACTCAACCGTGCCCTGCAATCCTCACACGTCGCACACATACACTATCTGTGCCCTGTTTCCCACAGACATGGCACACAAACACTCACTTTGCCCTACATCCCTCTCAAGTGTCACACATATAAACTGCTTCCTTTAGATATGTCAAACATATAAACTCACCTATCCCCTTCTTCCCACAGACATGTCACATACATACACTCACCTCTGCCCTACTTCACAAAGGCATGACACACGCACACTCATCTGTGCCCTGTTTTCCACAGACATGTCACACACACTCACCTGTTGTAATGCTTGTGGGATATTCCACTATCAGACCGAACTCGGCCAGTAGGCTTGTAATCCCGGCGTCAAGCCGGAAAGATAGGGAATATCCCAGAGCAGAGAAAGTTTGCACAGGCAGGATAGTCCTCGTCGGCAACAGGCAGGAAATCATGGATAGACCACCAGAAAGGTCAGACAGGTAGGGTTCGGCAACAGCAAGGCAGTCCAGAGGTAAACCACTAGGATGGACAGGCAGGCAGGGTTTGGCAACAGTAAGTCACTCCAGAGGTAAACCACTAGGATGGTCAGGCAGGCAGGGTTTGGCAACAGTAAGGCAGTCCAGAGGTAAACCACTTGGATTGTCAGGCAGGCAGGGTTTGGCAACAGTAAGGCAGTCCAGAGGTAAACCACTAGGATGGTCAGGCAGGCAGGGTTTGGCAACAGTAAGGCAATAGGGGTTAATCAAGCAGAGTAGTCAGACAGTCAGGGTTCAGTAACAGTATATCAATCCAGCAGTTAAGGGGTAAACAGGCAGAGTGGTCAGACAAGCAGAGGTCAGCAACATTATAACAGTCCAGTAAATAGCAATGATAACACCCAGGAGAACAGAAAGTAACACCTATACTTGGGCACAGGTAAATGTAAGTGAAGCACTTACATAGCTGCAGGATTTGCGCTACAGGAAGAATCCAGACCGGCATCAAGAAGGGAGGGAGCGTGTGGTGATAATGTCACCGCCGCACGCAGACAGGAGCCGTTTCTCCCTAGGCAACTAGCAGCAAGCGCCGTGTCCCTAGCAACGGCTAGAGCGGAGCAACATAGCTCCCTTCTAAAGGGTTCCCTCCAGGAACAAGAGTCGGCCTCAAAGGATGAGCAGCATGGAATTTGGAAACCAAAGATGGAGCATGCACATCACAGGCAGGAACCCAGGAACGATTTTCCACAGAGTAACTCTTCCATTGTATCAGATACTGCAGTTGTCTGCGCCTGTATCTGGAGTCCAGGATCTTAGCAACCTCATATTCAGGTTCACCACGGACCAGGAGTGGAGGAGGAGGAGGAGCCGGGTATATCTATTCTTGATGTAAGGCTTGAGTAGTAAGATTTGGAAGACTGGGTGTATGCGCAGGGTTTTGGGCAAGGCCACTTTGTAGGCAACAGGAGACAGTCTTTTCAGGACTTTGTAAGGACCGATAAACCTAGGCCCCAATTTGTGACAGGGTTGACGTAGACAAATATGTCGAGTAGAGACCCAAACACGTTCACCTACTGAGATGGAACGTACAGAAGCTCTATGACAGTCAGCAAACTTTTTATATCTAGAGACAACTGAACGTAGCTGAGAGTGAATACGTTGCCAATGAGTGGTGAGTTCAGTAACGTGTCGATCTGCAGCAGGAACCCCAGTGGACTGAGCAGAAAGAGGAAAGACACAAGGTTGATACCCTGCTGCGGCTTAAATTGGAGAACATTGAAGAGTGCCAATGAGTGTTTCTTGCCATCTCAGCTAGGGGTAACAACTCAGACCAGTTGGTATGGAGAGCGTTGACAAAGGCTCTAAGGTAGGCCTCAAGATCCTGGTTTACTCTCTCAGTTAGTCCATTGGTCTGAGGATGGTAGCCAGAAGATAAGGAAATAGTGGTTCCAATCAACTTACAAAAGCCTCTCCAAAAGCTAGAGATTAACTGTGGACCTCTGTCGGAAACAATATTCACAGGAATGCCATAAAGTCGTACCACATGCAAGAGAAAAAGAGACGATAATTCTTGGGCAGAAGGCAGTTATGTAAGGGGTACAAAATTAGCCAATCTGTAAAAGCGATCCACCACAACCCAGATAACTGTATGGTTGTCAGAAGGTCCACAATGAAATCCATTGTTATGTGTTCCCATGGTTGTTTGGGAATGGACAATGGTTGGAGTAAGCCAGGAGGAAAGGATCGGGGAGTTTTGTTGGCAGCACAAGTTGTGCAGGCTTTCACATAATCTTGAGCATCAGACTTCATAGTAGGCCACCATACGTGTTGGGAAAGACTCTTAAAAGTCCTAGTCAAACCAGTATGTCCTGAGAGTTTACAATCATGAGCCCAGGACAGCACAGAAGTGCGTAGGTTCAGAGGTACAGAAAAGATATCGGAAGCCACAGGGGCTTCAGGAGGTTTACTAGACTGGGCACATTGCAGTCTTTGAAGAAGGGTGGTATTCAGTTGAGCCACTCAAGAGGGAGGTATGATGTGTTCAATAGGAGCTTCAGAGGAATCACTTGAGTGAGGAAACTGACGGGAAAGTGTGTCAACTTTCTTGTTTTTGGTCCCAGGAAGATAAGATACCACAAAATTAAAACGGGAAAAGAACAAGGCCCACCTGGCCTGTCGAGGATTGAGTCAATGAGCAGTCTCTAGGTAAGTCAGATTCTTGTGGTTGGTGAGAATCTGAATAGGATTGGCGGTGCCTTTTAACCAATGACGCCATTCAGTCAAGGCCATCTTAATGGCTAAGAGTTCATGATTACCCACATCGTAATTCCTCTCTGCAGTAGTAAAGTGTTTAGAAATAAAGGCTACAGGGTGCAACTTGGGGGTTAAAGGATCCCTTTGGGTTAGAACTGCTCCAGCCCCTATCTCAGAGGCATCTACCTCTAAAGTGAACTGTAGGTCAGGATTAGGATAGCGGAGCACAGGACCAGAACAAAAAGCATTTTTTAGACAAGTGAAGGCATATATGGCCTCAGGGGGCCAATGTTTACAGTCTTTGTTCCATTTTGTCAATTCCGTGAGTGGAGCGACTGTTTGATAAAAGTTCTTTATAAACTTGCGGTAATAATTGGAGAACCCCAAGAATCTCTGTAGTTCCTTTAATGAAGTAGGTTGAGGCCATTCTAAAACTGCGTTGAGTTTAGCAGGATCCATGGCAAAACCTTCTTTTGAGATGACATAACCAAGGAACTGGATCTGAACTTGGTCAAACTCACATTTTTCTAGTTTGGCTACCAAAGAATCGTCTCTGAGACGTTGAAGTACCTATCTTACGTACTTATGATGCTCCTCCAGAGTGGAAGAGAAAACAAGGATGTCATCCAGTTAGACGTTAACAGTGTGATTGAGAAGGTCACGGAAAATATCGTTGACAAATGCCTGAAAGACTGCAGGGGTGTTACACAGCCCAAAGGGCATTACAAGGTATTCGTAATGCCCTGATCTTGTGTTAAAAAAAAGGTCTTCCGTTCGTGGCCTGGGAAGATACGGATCAGATTGTATGCCCCATGTAAGTCCAGCTTGGTGAATAAGCAAGCATTCTGGAGTGAGTCATAGAGTTTGGTGATTAAAGGAATGGGATAGCGATTATTGATATTATTCAAGGCCCTGTAGTCGATGCAGGGTCTGAGTCCACCATCCTTCTTACCGACGAAAAAGTAAATTTATGCTTACCTGATAAATGAATTTCTTCTATGATACGACAAGTCCACGGATTCATCCTTTACTTGTGGGATATTATCCTCCTGCTAACAGGAAGTGGCAAAGAGCACCACAGCAGAGCTGTCTATATAGCGCTTCCCTTCTCTCCACCCCCAGTCATTCGACCGAAGGTATAGGAAGAAAAAGTAGAAACTACAAGGTGCAGAGGTGACTGAAGTTTTAAATAAAAAAATAAAAACTGTCTTAAATTGACAGGGCGGGCCGTGGACTCGTCGTATCATAGAAGAAATTAATTTATCAGGTAAGCATACATTTACTTTTCTTCTATAAGATACGACGAGTCCACGGATTCATCCTTTACTTGTGGGATACAATACCAAAGCTACAGGACACGAATGAACGGGAGGGACAAGACAGATACCTAAATAGAAGGCACCACTGCTTGAAGAACTTTTCTCCCAAAAATAGCCTCCAAAGAAGCAAAAGTATCAAATTTGTAAAATTTGGCAAAGGTATGAAGTGACGACCAAGTCGCAGCCTTACAAATCTGTTCAACAGAAGCATTGTTTTTAAAAGCCCATGTGGAAGCCACCGCTCTAGTAGAATGAGCTTTCAGGAGGCTGCTGTCCAGCAGTCTCGTATGCCAAATGGATGAAGCTTTTCAGCCAAAAAGAAAGAGAGGTAGCCATAGCTTTTTGACCTCTACGTTTTCCAGAATAGACCACAAACAAGGAAGATGTTTGACGGAAATCCTTGGTCGATTGCAAGTAAAACTTCAAGGCACGAACCACGTCCAAATTATGTAACAGACGCTCCTTCTTAGAAGAAGGGTTAGGACACAGAGAAGGAACAACAATTTCCTGATTAATATTCTTATTAGAAACAACCTTAGGAAGGAATCCAGGTTTGGTACGCAAAACCACCTTATCAGAATGGAAAATAAGATAAGGCGAGTCGCATTGCAACGCAGATAATTCAGAAACTCTTCGAGCAAAAGAGATAGCAACTAAAAACAGAACTTTCCAAGATAGAAGCTTAATATCTATGGAATGCATAGGTTCAAACGGAACCCCTTGAAGAACTTTGACGGAGCAACAGGTTTAAACACAGGCTTAATTCTAACCAAAGCCTGACAAAACGACTGAACGTCTGGGACATCTGCCAGACGCTTGTGCAGTAAGATTGACAAAGCCGAAATCTGTCCCTTTAAGGAAGTAGCTGATAACCCTTTCTCCAATCCTTCTTGAAGAAAGGACAAAATCCTAGGAATCCTGATCTTACTCCATGAGTAGCCTTTGGATTCGCACCAATAAAGATATTTACGCCATATCTTATGATAAATTTTCCTAGTGATAGGCTTTCGAGCCTGAATCAAGGAATCTATGACCGACTCAGAGAATCCCCGATTAGATAAAATCAAGCGTTCAATCTACAGGCAGTCAGCCGCAGAGAAACTAGATTTCGATGTTGGAATGGACCCTGAATGAGAAGGTCCTGTCTCAGTGGCAGTTTCCACAATGGCAGAGATGACATTTCCACCAGATCTGCATACCAAGTCCTGCGTGGCCATGCAGGTGCTATCAAAATTACCGAAGCCCTCTCCTGTTTGATTCTGGCAATCAGACGAGGAAGGAGAGGAAAAGGAGGAAACACATAAGCCAGGTTGAATGACCACGGTACTGCTAGAGCATCTATCAGTACTGCTTGAGGATCCCTTGATCTGGACCCGTAACAAGGAAGTTTGGCATTCTGACGAGATGCCATCAGATCCAATTCTGGTGTGCCCCATTGATGAATCAATTGTGCAAACACCTCCGGATGGAGCTCCCACTTCCCCGGATGAAAAGTCTGACGACTGAGAAAATCCACTTCCCAGTTCTCCACTCCTGGGATAAAGATTGCTGATAGATGGCAAGAGTGAGTCTCTGCCCATCGAATGATTTTGGAAACCTCTATCATCGCTAGAGAACTCTTTGTTCCCCCTTGATGATTGATATACACTACAGTTGTGATATTGTCCGACTGGAATCTTATGAATTTGGCCGAAGCTAGCTGAGACCACGCCTGAAGCGCTTTGAATATCGCTCTCAGTTCTAGAATATTTATTGGAAGGAGAGTCTCCTCCTGAGTCCACACACCCTGAGCCTTCAGGGAATTCCAGACTGCACCCCAGCCCAAGAGGCTGGCGTCCGTCGTCACTATGACCCATGCTGGCCTGCGGAAACACATTCCCTGGGACAGATGATCCTGTGACCACCAAAGAAGAGAGTCTCTGGTCTCTTGATCCAGATTTATCTGAGGAGATAAATTTGCATAATCCCCATTCCACTGTCTGAGCATGCACAGTTGCAGTGGTCTGAGATGTAAGCGAGCAAACGGAACTATGTCCATTGCCGCTACCATTAGTCCAATTACCTCCATACACTGAGCCACTGACGGCCGAGGGATGGAATGAAGTGCTCGGCAGGTGGTTAAGATCTTTGATTTTCTGACCTCCATCAGAAAAACTTTCATGTTTACCGAGTCTATCAGAGTTCCCAGGAATGGAACTCTCGTGAAAGGGATAAGTGAACTCTTTTTTATGTTCACCTTCCACCCGTGAGATCTTAGAAAAGCCAACACGATGTCCGTGTGAGATTCGGCTAGTTGGTAAGTTGACCCCTGAATCAAGATATTGTCTAGATAGGGTGCCACTGCTATGCCCCGCGGCCTTAGAACTGCCAGAAGGGACCCTAGCACCTATGTGAAAATTCTGGGAGCGGTGGCCAACCCGAAAGGAAGAGCCACAAACTGGTAATGGTTGTCCAGGAAGGCGAACCTGAGGAACAGGTGATGATCATTGAAATAATTGTTTTATTGCATTCCGTTTTTGTGGAATGTGAAGATACGCATCCTTCAAATCCACGGTGGTCATATATTGACCCTCCTGGATCATTGGTAAAATTGTCCGAATGGTCTCCATCTTGAAGGAATTTGTTTAGGATCTTGAGATCTAAAATCGGTCTGAAGGTTCCCTCTTTCTTGGGAACCACGAACAGAGGAGTAAAACCCCTGCCCTTACACCCATGGTATATAGGCCTTCTACACAGCGTAAGAACGCCTCTCTTTTTGTCTGGTTTACAGACAATCATGAAAGATGAAATCTCCCCCTTGGAGGAGAATCTTTGAAGTCTAGCAGATACCCCTGGGTCACGATTTCTAAAGCCCAGGAATCCTGAACGTCTCTTGCCCAAGCCTGAGTGAAGAGAGAAAGTCTGCCCCCTACTAGATCCGGTCCCGGATCGGGGGCTGCCCCTTCATGCTGTCTTGGTAGCAGCAGCGGGCTTCTTGGCATGTTTACCTTTATTCCATGTCTGGTTAGGTCTCCAGACTGACTTGGATTAAGCAAAATTCCCCTCCTGCTTTGTGGCAGGGGAGGCGGCAGAGGGTCCACCTTTGAAATTTCAAAAGGAACGAAAATTATTTTGTTTGGCCCTCAGTCTATTTGTCTTATCCTGAGGAAGGGCATGGCCTTTCCCTCCAGTGATGTCGGATCTCCTTCAGTTCAGGCCCGAATAGAGTCTTACCTTTGAAAGGAATAGCTTAGATTTCGATGAAACATCAGCAGACCAGGACTTAAGCAATAATGCTCTACGTGCTAAAATGGCAAAACCTGAACTCTTCGCCGCTAATTTAGCCAGCTGAAAAGCGGCATCTGTAATAAAAGAATTAGCTAGCTTGAGAGCCTTAATTCTATCTAAAATATCATCTAATGGGGTCTCAACCTTAAGAGCCTCCTCTAGAGCCTCGAACCAAAAAGCAGCTGCAGTAGTTACAGGAACAATGCATGCTATAGGTGTAGAAGAAAACCCTGATGAATAAAAAATTTCTTTAGAAGACCCTCTAACTTTTTATCCATAGGATCTTTGAAAGCAAAACTGTCCTCAATAGGTATAGTTGTACGCTTAGCCAGGGTAGAAATAGCTCCCTCCACCTTAGGGACCATCTGCCACGAATCCCGGATGGTGTCAGATATGGGAAACATTTTCTTAAAATTAGGAGGGGGAGAGAACGGAATGCCTGGTCTATCCCATTCCTTAGTAACAATGTCTGAAATCCTCTTAGGGACCGGAAAAACATCAGTGTAAGAAGGAACCTCTAGATATCTATCCATTTTACACAATTTCTCTGGTGGAATTACAATAGGGTCACAATCATCCAGAGTCGCTAAAACCTCCCTGAGTAACAAGTGGAGGTGTTCAAGCTTAAACTTAAAAGCCGTCCTATCAGAGTCTGTTTGGGGGAACATCTTTCATGAATCAGAAAGCTCTCCCTCAGACAGCAATTCCCCCACTCCCAATTCAGAACATTGAGAGGGTACATCGGAGATGGCTACTAAAGCATCAGCGGGCTCAGCATTTACTCTAATACCGGACCTACTGCGCTTCCCCTGCAAACCAGGCAGTTTAGATAGTACCTGTGAGGGTAGTAGACATAACTGCGGCCATATCTTGCAGGGTGAAAGAATTAGACGTACTAGAAGTACTTGGCGTCGCTTGGGCGGGTGTTAAAGGTTGTGACACTTGGGAAGAAGTAGATGGCAAAACCTTATTCTCTTCTGACTGAGAATCATCCTGAGACATACTTTTATCAGCTAAAATATGTTCTTTGCAATGCAAGGACCTTTCGGTACATGAGGGACACATTCTAAGTGGGGGTTCCACAATGGCTTCTAAACACAAGGAACATTGGCTTTCCTCAATGTCAGACATGTTAAACAGGCCAGTAATGACCACAAACAGGTTTGAAAACACTTTATTCAGTGAAAAAATAACAATCTGAAAAAAAAACGGTACTGCGCCTTTAAGAGAAAAAAGCATACAATTTTTCCAAAACTGCTTTAAAACAATAAAATTATCCCAATTTTATGATAAAAGCATCCCAACTGTTCAGCTAAGTTTGCCCCACAAGGAAAGGAACACTTAACCCTTACCAGAAAAAACGGAATGCAATAAAACAATTATTTCAATGAAAAACACCCCCTGCACCTCGCCACAGCCCTGCTGTGGCGCCTACCTGCCCTCAGGGGTCTGTAAAATCGGATTAAACCTTCGATTTGGCCCAAAACTGCTCTAAAAGGCCCACCGGAGTTGGAGCTTGCCTTGCCTGGGAAAAACAACTGCGCAACTGAGGCCCGAAAATAGGCCCCGCCCATCTCACTCGATGTCTCACAGCCTAAAATGACCGCACCAGAGCAGTCTAAAACCTAGCCATGTGGGTTCAAAAACCCATAATGAAGCCATGTGTACCCTGTTATACTGCATAAAGTCTCAAAAAAACGTTTCTCTTAAAAAAAGTTATCTGTACTCCCAATCATGTAAACGTTTGTCCCACAAACCTCATAACATCAGTGTCAACCATTTTTATATAGCCCAACATGCAAGTTCAGTAATACCCCTCTTTATACTTTAGGATTACTGCTTACCCTTTCCCTCATGGGGATACTGTCAGCCAATTCTGAAATAACACAGTCTCTCCAGAAAAAAATGACTGAACATACCTCACTGCTTATAGCATGAAAACGTTCCTCACACTGAAGTTTCTTAAGTACTCCTCAGCCATTCTGTGGGATCTCAGGGATTCTCTGGATCTTAGTAACAACTGCTAAGATCATCAGCCTCCAGGCAGAAGTCTTCATCCATCTGCTGCCTGGGAGAAAATAGTACACACCGGTACCATTTACAATAAAAAAAGTCTTGCTTGAAGAAAATAAAAAACATAATTTATGCTTACCTGATAAATTTATTTCTCTTGTAGTGTGTTCAGTCCACGGGTCATCCATTACTTATGGGCTATATTCTCCTTCCCAACAGGAAGTTGCAAGAGGATCACCCAAGCAGAGCTGCTATATAGCTCCTCCCCTCACATGTCATATCCAGTCATTCGACCGAAACAAGACGAGAAAGGAGAAACTATAATGTGCAGTGGTGACTGGAGTTATAATTTTAAAATTTAGAACCTGCCTTAAAAAGATAGGGCAGGCCGTGGACTGAACACACTACAAGAGAAATAAATTTATCAGGTAAGCATAAATTATGTTTTCTCTTGTTAAGTGTGTTCAGTCCACGGGTCATTCATTACTTATGGGATACCAATACCAAAGCTAAGTACACGGATGATGGGAGGGACAAGGCAGGAACATTAAACAGAAGGAACCACTGCCTGTAGAACCTTTCTCCCAAAACCAGCCTCCGAAGAAGCGAAAGTGTCAAATTTGTAAAATTTGGAAAAAGTATGAAGTGAAGACCAAGTTGCAGCCTTGCAAATCTGTTCAACAGAGGCCTCATTCTTAAAGGCCCAGGTGGAAGCCACAGCTCTAGTGGAATGAGCTGTAATTCTTTCAGGAGGCTGCTGTCCAGCAGTCTCATAGGCTAAACGTATTATGCTACGAAGCCAAAAAGAGAGAGAGGTAGCCGAAGCCTTTTGACCTCTCCTCTGTCCAGAGTAAACGACAAACAGAGAAGAAGTTTGTCTAAAATCTTTAGTTGCCTGTAAGTAGAACTTCAGAGCACGGACCACGTCTAGATTATGCAAAAGACGTTCCTTCTTTGAAGAAGGATTAGGACATAATGATGGAACAACAATCTCTTGATTGATATTCCTGTTAGAAACAACCTTAGGTAAAAACCCAGGTTTAGTATGCAGTACTACCTTGTCTGAATGAAAGATCAGATAAGGAGAATCACAATGTAAGGCAGATAACTCAGAGACTCTTCGAGCCGAGGAAATAGCCATCAAAAACAGAACTTTCCAAGATAAAAGCTTAATATCAATGGAATGAAGGGGTTCAAACGGAACACCCTGAAGAACTTTAAGAACCAAGTTTAAGCTCCACGGAGGAGCAACAGCTTTAAACACAGGCTTAATTCTAGCCAAAGCCTGACAAAAAGCCTGGACGTCTGGATTCTCTGCCAGACGTTTGTGTAAAAGAATAGACAGAGCGAAAATCTGTCCCTTTAGCGAACTAGCGGATAAACCCTTTTCTAAACCCTCTTGTAGAAAAGCCAATATCCTAGGAATCCTAACCTTACTCCATGAGTAACTCTTGGATTCGCACCAATATAAATATTTACGCCATATCTTATGGTAAATTTTTCTGGTCACAGGTTTCCGAGCCTGTATTAATGCATCAATAACCGAATCCGAAAACCCACGCTTTGATAGAATCCAGGCAGTCAGCCTCAGAGAAATTAGGTTTGGATGGTTGAAAGGACCCTGAATTAGAAGGTCCTGCCTCAGAGGTAGAGACCATGGTGGACAGGACGACATGTCCACTAGGTCTGCATACCAGGTCCTGCGTGGCCACGCAGGCGCTATCAGAATAACCGATGCCCTCTCCTGTTTGATCCTGGCAATCAGTCGAGGTAGCAACGGAAATGGTGGAAACACATAAGCTATGTTGAAAACCCAAGGGGCTGCTAATGCATCTACCAGCACCGCTCCCGGGTCCCTTGACATGGATCCGTAACAAGGAAGCTTCGCGTTCTGGCGAGATGCCATGAGATACAGATCCGGTTTGCCCGAATCAGTTGAGCAAATACCTCCGGGTGAAGTTCCCACTCTCCCGGATGAAAAGTCTGGCGACTTAGGAAATCCGCCTCCCAGTTCTCCACGCCTGGGATGTAAATCGCTGACAGGTGGCAAGAGTGAGACTCTGCCCAGCGAATTATCTTCGAGACTTCCAACATCGCTAGGGAACTCCTGGTTCCCCCTTGATGATTGATGTAAGCCACAGTCGTGATATTGTCCGACTGAAATCTGATGAACCTCAGTTTTGCTAACTGAGGCCAAGCTAGAAGAGCATTGAATATTGCTCTTTATTCTAGAATGTTTATTGGAAGGAGTTTCTCCTCCTGAGTCCACGATCCCTGAGCCTTCAGGGAATTCCAGACTGCTCCCCAGCCTAGAAGGCTGGCATCCGTTGTTACAATCGTCCAATCTGGTCTGCGAAAGGTCATTCCTTTGGACAGATGAACCGGTGACAACCACCAGAGAAGAGAATCTCTGGTCTCCTGGTCCAGATTTAGCAAAGGGGACAGATCTGAGTAATCCCCGTTCCATTGACTGAGCATGCATAGTTGCAGCGGTCTGAGATGTAGGCACGCAAATGGCACTATGTCCATTGCCGCGACCATTAAGCCGATTACCTCCATGCACTGAGCTACTGATGGGCTTGGAATGGAATGAAGGACACGGCAAGCATTGAGAATCTTTGATAACCTGGACTCCGTCAGGTAAATCTTCATCTCTACAGAATCTATAAGAGTCCCTAGAAAAGGAACCCTTGTGAGTGGTAACAGAGAACTCTTTTCCACGTTCACTTTCCACCCATGCGACCTCAGAAATGCTAGAACTATCTCTGTATGAGACTTTGCATTCTGAAAACTTGACGCTTGTATCAGAATGTCGTCTAGGTACGGAGCCACTGCTATGCCTCGTGGTCTTAGTACCGCCAGAAGTGAGCCCAGAACCTTCGTAAAAATTCTCTGGGCCGTGGCTAACCCGAAGGGAAGAGCTACAAACTGGTAATGCCTGTCTAGAAAGGCAAACCTTAGGTACCGATAATGATCTTTGTGAATCGGTATGTGAAGGTAAGCATCCTTTAAGTCCACTGTGGTCATATATTGACCCTCTTGGATCATGGGTAGGATGGTTCGAATGGTTTCCATCTTGAACGATGGTACCCTTAGGAATTTGTTTAAGATCTTTAAGTCCAAGATTGGTCTGAAGGTTCCCTCTTTTTTGGGAACCACAAATAGATTTGAGTAAAATCCTGGTCCCTGTTCCGATCGCGGAACTGAGTAGATCACTCCCATGATTAAGAGGTCTTGTACACATTGTAGAAATGCCTCTCTCTTTACTAGGTTTGGTGATAACCTCGACAGATGGAACCTCCCTTGTGGAGGAGAGGTTTTGAAATCCAGAAGGTATCCCTGAGATATAATCTTCAACGTCCAGGGATCCTGCACATCTCTTGCCCAAACCTGGGTGAAGAGAGAAAGTCTGCCCCCCACTAAATCCGTCTCCGGATAGGGGGCCCTGTCTTCATGCTGTCTTAGGGGCGGGAGTAGGCTTTCTGGCCTGCTTGCCCTTGTTCCATGACTGGTTGCCTTTCCAACCCTGTCTGTAACGAGCAGTAGTTCCTTCGTGTTTTGGAGCGGAGGAAGTTGATGCTGCTCCTGCCTTGAAGTTACGAAAGGCACGAAAATTAGACTGTTTGGCCTTTGGTTTGACCCTGTCCTGAGGAAGGGCGTGGCCCTTACCTCCCGTAATGTCAGCAATAATTTCCTTCAAGCCGGGCCCGAATAAGGTCTGCCCTTTGAAAGGAATGTTAAGTAGCTTAGATTTGGAAGTTACATCCGCTGACCAGGATTTAAGCCAGAGCGCTCTGCGCGCCTGTATGGCGAATCCGGAATTTTTAGCCGTAAGTTTGGTTAAATGTACTACGGCATCTGAAACAAACGCATTAGCTTGCTTAAGGTTTCTAACTTTGCTCAAAGCCTCATCCAATGGCGCTGTGCGAATCGCCTCTTCCAGAGACTCAAACCAGAATGCCGCTGCAGCCGTGACAGGCGCAATGCATGCAAGAGGCTGCAATATAAAACCCTGTTGAACAAACATTTTCTTAAGATAACCCTCTAATTTTTTATCCATTGGATCTGAGAAAGCACAGCTATCCTCCACCGGGATAGTGGTACGTTTGGCTAAAGTAGAAACTGCTCCCTCCACCTTAGGGACCGTCTGCCATAAGTCTCGTGTGGTGGCGTCTATAGGAAACATTTTTCTAAATATCGGGGGAGAGGAAAAAGGCACACCGGGTCTATCCCACTCCTTACTAATAATTTCTGTAAGTCTTTTTGTTATAGGAAAGACGTCAGTACACACCGGTACCGCATAGTATCTATCCAACCTACACATTTTCTCTGGAATTGCCACCGTGTCGCAATCATTCAGAGCCGCTAATACCTCCCCTAGTAACACACGGAGGTTCTCAAGCTTAAATTTAAAATTTTAAATTTCTGAATCCGGTCTCCCCGGATCAGAACCGTCACCGACAGAATGAAGCTCACCGTCCTCATGTTCTGCAAATTGTGACGCAGTATCAGACATGGCTCTCGTGTCATCAGCGCGCTCTGTCCTTAACCCAGAGCTATCGCGCTTGCCTCTTAATTCGGGCATATTATATAATACTTCTTTCATAACATTAGCCATATCATGTAAAGTTATTTGTAAGGGCCTAGATGTACTTGGCGTCTCAATCTTACGCATCTCCCGAGCGGGAGACGCAGGTACTGACACGTGAGGAGAGTTAGGCGGCATAACTTCCCCCTCGTTGTCTGGTGATAGTTTCTCTATCAGTACAGATTGACCTTTATTCAAAGCAATATCAATACAATTGGTACACATCGTTCTATTGGGCTCCACATTGGCTTTTGAACATGATGAACAAACAGTTTCCTCTGAATCAGACATGTTTAAACAGACTTAGCAATGAAACTAGCAAGCTTGGAAATCACTTTCAATAAGTTTACAAGCAATATAAAAAACGCTGCAGCGCTTCAAAAATACAGATATAATTAAACAATTCTTAACAAGAAGTGTATTATTAGCAGAGGATTGCACCCATTAGCAAAAGGATGATTAACCCCTCAATACCCAAAACGGATAAAACGGATATCAATTAAGATTTAACGCTTTTAATCACAGTCAAACACACTGTCACAGATCTGCTGTGACTCATTTCCTCCCTCAAAAATGAATTTTGCAGACCCCTGAGCTCTCTAGAGATGTCCTGGATCAAGGAGGAAGAAGCAGGAAGACTATGCTAGAATTTTAACTGCGCAACAAGGCGCTAAAACAAGGTCCCTCCCACTCCTATTACAACAGTGGGAGCCCTGATATAACGGTTTCCATGCAGAAAATATATGTTAGCCATGTGGAAAAAAATCATGCCCAAGGAGATTTATCACCAAAGTACCTCACAAAAACGAATAACATGCCAGTAAACGTTTTATTAAAAACAACATTTTCCAATGTCATGCAAAGTTATCACTAAGCCTGCTACCAGTCGCTTCCACTGCAGATAAGGCTTAAACATTATTTCAGTATTAACAGTATTTTCTCAGTCAAATTCTAGTCCCTAGAAAATAACTCGACTGCGCATACATTTATCAGCCTGATACCAGTCGCCACTACTGCATTTAAGGCTGTACTTACATCATACGGTAACAGCAGTATTTTCTTAGTCAATTCCATTCCCAGAAAATAATGTACTGCACATACCTCATTTGCGGAGGACCCCGCATGCTATTCCCAGTTTCTGAAGTTACCCCACTCCTCAGAATGTCGAGAACAGCCAGTGGATCTTAGTTACGCCTGCTAAGATCATAGAAAAAAAACGCAGGCAGTTTCTTCTTCCAAATACTGCCTGAGATAGAAAAACAGCACACTCCGGTGCCATTTAAAATAACAAACTTTTGATTGAAGAATAGTTAAGTAAAAACTCCAGCTCCTCTCGCGACCTCCTATGTTGAGGGTTGCAAGAGAATGACTGGGTATGACATGTGAGGGGAGGAGCTATATAGCAGCTCTGCTTGGGTGATCCTCTTGCAACTTCCTGTTGGGAAGGAGAATATATCCCATAAGTAATGGATGACCCGTGGACTGAACACACTTAACAAGAGAAAACTAACATTTTATCACCTCTTTCACTTTACCCTTCCTAGTACTTAGAGTAGGCAAAGAGAATGAGAATGGGGGTGGAGTCAAGGGAGTGGCTATATAGACAGCTCTGCTGTGGTGCTCTTTGCCACTTCCTGTTAGCAGGAGGATAATATCCCACAAGTAAAGGATGAATCCGTGGACTTGTCGTATCTTATAGAAGAAAAGAAGACTGCCACAGCAGGAGACGAGGAAGGGCGAATGAAACCTTTAGCTAGGTTCTCTTGGATATACTCCTCCATGGATTTGGTTTCAGCTTTGGAGAGCGGATAAGTCCTACCTTTAGGAAGTGGGGCTCCGGGAAAGAGGTCAATTTTGCAGTCATAAGGACGGTGGGGTGGCAGCTCGTCGGCTGCTTTTTTCTCAAACACATCTGCGAAGTTAGCATATACTGAGGTATGGTTTGGAGGAGTCTGTATACTGGCTATGGGGATGCGGAGCAGAGGAGTGACTTTAGCAAGGCAGAAGTGGAAACAGGAGGTAACCCAGGAGGCCAGTTGTCCCTCAGCCCAGTCAAACTGTGGATTGTGTGTACGAAGCCAAGGAAGACCAAGGATGACAGGCTGTGCTGGGGAATGAATGACCTTGAAATGCAGCTGTTCGGTATGAAGGACTCCCACAGTCAGGGGTGCTGACTCAAAATGGATCAACCCTGAACCAAGGGGGGTGCCATCCAGAGTAGTTATTTTGAGACAATGTCTTTTCTGCAGAAGAGGCAAGCCAAATTGAATCATAAAAACGGTGATCCAGAAAGTTTCCAGCTGCCCCTGAATCAATGAAGGCTCGAGTGTGGACAGTATTCTGAAGGTAGGTAAGGGTTACAGGTACCAGAATCAGAGAAGAGTGAGGGGATTTAGTAGTGATCATGCTTAGAGGTACCCCAGTGTTATCCCCTAAGCATTGGCTTTTCCCGGCCGAATGTCACAATTCTTTAGTTGGGGGGTGTTAGATCCACAATAAAAGAATAGTCTCAATCTCCTTTTCTGTCTTTCCGACTCTGAAGGTTTGAAGGAGGAGAGATCCATGGGTTCCTCTGCTGGGGTAACTGGAGCTGTTAAAGGGGTAGAGGATACTGCAGACGCCGGACGAATAGAAGGACGGGAGAGAAGGACCATCTGAGTTCTGTCTCTCTCGGCTTGTCTCTCCTGGAAGCGAGAGTCCAGACTGATACAAAGCGTTATAAAGTCATCCAAAGAAGGAATATCACGATAAGTGAGTTCATCTTTGATGCGTTCATGCAAACCCCTCCTAAAGGCTGCCTTGAGAGCATTGCCATCCCAAGTGGTTTCAAGTGCAAAGGTGCAAAACTCGATGGCGAATTGTGCCACACTTCTATTGCCCTGGCGGAGATCCAGGAGAGAAAATTCTGCAGTAGAAGTTCGGCCAGAAGTCCCAAACACAGAAGATAGTGCAGAAATGAAAGCAAAAGCATCAGGTAGGAGTGGAGCCTTCTGTTCCAAAAGGGGAGAGACCCAGGCTAGGGCCATGTCTTTCAGTAAGGAAATTACAAAGCTAACCCTTGATTGGTGAGGCTGAAATGTGCGAGGATCGTTACGGAAGTGCAGCCTGCACTGGTTAAGAAAACCCCTGCAATCAGTAGTACCTTCATATTTGTCAGGCAATGGTATCCAGGGAATGCTTACAGAAGCATGGGAAGAAGCCACAGTACTAGGAGCAGAGACTGGTGGTACAACAACAGGAGTGGTATTACTAGTTTGGAATCCACACTGTGCAAATGTATGGTATGGGTTCCCAACATCTGTCCCTATTATTATTATTATTATCAGGTATTTATAAAGCGCCAGCAGATTACGCAGCGCTATACAAGTAATAATAAAACATTACAGGGATGCATTACATACACAAACACGTACAGTATTGAGGTACATTACAGTTGTAGGTGGAATAATTGAGTTATACAAAAGGAGAGGAATGCCCTGCCCTTGAGCACAATCAGTAGTAGTTCACTTTAAATACAAAGTGGCCTACAGATAGAGAGGCTCTCATGCTTACAATCTAAAGGAGAGGGAATTGGCACAGCAGGAAAGGAGAAGGGAAATATGTCTGATATAAGGCAGGGTAAACTGAGAGTGGAAAAAAAGGAGAAAAAACAGGGGCACTAATGGCACTACTGATGTAAAAGGGTAAGGATGCTAATCTTAGTCATCTATTGTTAGTCTAAAAATTATAGACACAATATATAGTAATATATTATGAGCTGGGGTGCTGTGTACTGGGTATACAAAACACAGGTAAATCAGTCGGAGACTGACAATAATGTACACTTGTGTAGCACTCACATTCCTCAAAGGCCTATTGGGCAGATTAGTAGAAAGATGTGGGAAGGAAGAGGAGTATACGGATTAAAATATAATCTTTTATTTGAAAAAATTAAAAAAAAAGGGGTTTCACATACACACAAAAAAACAACTTTAAAAACACAGGGAGATGGTGGTTAATATATATTTCGAGGTACACAACAGTTTATTCAACATCAGTGAAAATTATTAATGATAAGCCTGGCCTAGGATGTCGATATTAATCCATAGTCAAGGTATATATATGTATATATATATATATATATATATATATATATACAGCCAAAAGAAAATGCACTCTCAGGACTTTCATAAACAAGTTACTTTTATTTCTGTAACGTTTTCGGAGGTCTTGCCTCCTTCATCAGCATAAATAAAGTGAAAACAAACAAACTCTTAAATAGTGACATACTCACTCAAAATCATTTCAAACCACTACCTGTGCTGGCGCCAAAATTACCGGTGTTGGACCGCATAATGCGTTCCAAATGTGCTAAGTGGCGGAAGTAGTGCGCCAAACTACTTCCGGTTGTCAAAAATCTATAGCCGTAAATAATCGGCTTACTCTATATAACTGCTATAATTGTAAAGCCATTGTGGCGTGTTTTATCTAAACACATAAAGCAAATTCTTAGCGTGCAAACGTTTATGCTAATAAATTAAATAGTGATAGTAAATGAGACAGCCGCTTGTTGCCATGACAACATAAACAATGCTGGAGTGTAATCCTGAACAGGAACAGACAAACAGTAACTATGTTTCTAAATACACCAAAATGTGTTAGAACGGGCCTGTTATTTGGCTACAATGTATATGTTTACAGATGATGTATTAATAAGAGAGGATACCCAAATCTATTTGTTAGGCACGCCAGCTGACATGATGTGCTATATATATATGTTGTTATGTTATCTTATGTTAAAGATATTGAATCAGTATATCCAATATGCATAGAGGAATCTCATATGGAGATATATATCTCCAATTTATAGCCTTCAGTTTCTACATAGCTATACTGCAAAAGATTATCGTCTATCTGCGATCTTCCCCTTAGTATGAGCTGTTAACATACATACTGTTCCTATCCTATGTTAAAAAGCCTTTTGTGTAATCAAAACTTGAAACAAATATTATTGAAATTTGTACCGCTCGCCTAGTTCCTATTGGGTGATGAGGTTATATACTCTCAACATATTGAATCTCATAGTGAGAGCTACGTGGGTCATATATGTATATTCCACTCCTATCTTGTGGCTAACAGTGCCCTCATATGCTCCCTATGTCAATACTCCAAAGCATTCAAGCACAAACGTACAAAAAGTGAATAAAACTAAACTTAAAAAAATAAACCTAAAAATAAAAACAATTAATATAACGGTCTTTCCATAAATTTAAGCACTACTTAAACATTATCCCATTCGGGATGGATTAAGCTCTAATAGTTCTTGATTTTCATATATACAGAATAGAGAGCGTTCGATCATTAACTCCTGAATTTATGTATGCTGTGATCCGCTCTGTGTTTATTTCTGTGCATTCTTCAGTATCTTCTATTGCACCCTGGACCCCTGGGTTACCGTTGCCTTTAGGATCGAATGCTTAGTATGCAAAAATATTCTCCATATTGTTATTTCTTCTTCCTGGGTTGCTTAAGGATCAAGTGTCCAGTTTTGGCTATGTGTACTGCTATGTGTGAAAAAACTGGTAACTCCAAGGCACCACTACCCGACTTCCACGCAGGTGTTAGAAATACCAAAGATTCCTATCCCTGGTGCTGTGTGTCAACATGGTTTAGGGGTACCCCTAGGACGAGGCACGCCGACCACATGGCGCACAGAGTCTTTGTAGTCTAGGTGCCGTACCCTGCGCTTGTATCACATTATATAGCTATATTACACTAAAGCCTTAAAATCAGGGGTGGTGTTGAGCCCCCCCTGGGTAAATGGTACCCAGTCGGTACATCCATTGTGCCTCTCGTTGCAGAAGTAATTTACCTCTGTCCCCCCCTCTATCCAATGGGGGTACATGATCAATGAGTGTGTACCTTATTGATGCCACCGAGTGTCTGTACTCTGCACAGTGTCTCGCTACTGGTTGTTCCGATTCCCCGGATTTATGAGCCGACCTTATGGCGTGCCGATGATTGGCCATCCTTTCTCTCAGGGTACCTGTCGTTTTACCGACATAATGCCAAGAGCATGGGCATACCAGTAAATAGATAACATGCGTGGTCGTACAGGTAATCGAATGTCGTATATGGAACTGCCTGTTGGTATGAGGATGGTTGAATATTCTGGTACTTATAAGTCCATTACAGGTAGTGCATCCTAAGCATCTATAAGATCCTCTGATGTTAGTATGTGTTTTAGGATTGTAACTTGCCTTTGAGTCAGTTTTGACTAATAGGTCTCGCAGATTTGTGCCCCTCCTATAGCCGACCATAGGCGTCAGATGTTTGCTAAATTGTAATTTTGGATCAGTGGAAACGATAGGCCAATGTGTCCTTAAAGAGAGTCCAGCATTTCTGGTACTGGGAGAAAATGTAGTTGCCATTATGATTTTGTCATCCCTGGTTTGTCTAGGTTCTTGAGCCAATAGTTGTGCTTGTGTTATTTGTGACACTTCCTTCATCATCTTGCAGATGTGTTGGACCTTATATCCCCTCTCTTCAAATTTTGCACCCATTTCAGACAACTGAGTGGCTCCTAATATGGGATCCGAATTATTTCTAACTGTTCTGATAAGCTGTGATTTCAATATACCCTTTAGTAATGCTGGGGGGTGACAGCTATCTGACCTCAATAGGGAGTTCCTATCCGTGGGTTTACTATATAGTGTACATCCTAATCCCTGTGTGGTTTTGTATACTTTGAGGTCAAGGAAGTTAATAGACTCTGCGTCACTTAGCATTTTGAATCTAACAGTGGTCTGTGTATTGTTGATTGTTTCAAACCACTCATGGAGGTCATCCATGCCCCCTCTCCAAATCAAAAAGATATCGTCAATATACCTACGGTAGAAAATGATGGATGAATCACATTTTCCCCATAGGTATATGTTCTCGAAATGTGACATGAAGATGTTAGCATAGGAGGGGGCCATGGATGACCCCATGGCCGTACCCGCTATCTGAAGAAAGAATTTGTTTTCGAATCTAAAATAATTCTTGTGTAAACAAAATTCAATGAGAGATAGTAGGTATTCAATGGGGGGTCCCTCATAGAGGGGATTATTCGTGAGGTGTGCCCTAACTGCTTCTAATCCCTCCCCGTGGGGAATAATAGTGTACA
Organism: Bombina bombina; assembly: GCF_027579735.1. Lineage (NCBI taxonomy): Eukaryota > Metazoa > Chordata > Amphibia > Anura > Bombinatoridae > Bombina > Bombina bombina. Next base: position 864,630,268 of record NC_069502.1, on the reverse strand, counting down.
GGCTGTTCACGTCCATAGTGACCAAAATGTCACCAGTCTGGACGTGAACAGCCCCCAACAGTCTAATGAATTCGCTGGTGTCCAGCAAAAAAGATCGTGTTCCTCTGACAACCGGTTGTAGCAGTAGATCAATGTACTGTGATACCGGTTGGCATAAGGAATCCACTGCCGACACAATGGGACGACCCGGAGGTGTCTTTGCATCCTTGTGCACCTTAGGTATTGTGTATAGTATGGGTATCCTTGGGTGTGATGTGATGCAGTACTTTTTGATGTGTTCAGAGATAAAACCCTGTTCGCAACCCATCTGAATTAAATCATCCAATTGTTTTTTGTATGTATCTGTTGGATCACCCTTCAGAGCCATGTATGTAGATGTATCTGAGAGTTGATGTACAATGTCACCTTTGTAGTAGTCATAGTTCAAAAGGACTATGGCCCCTCCCTTATCCGCTGGTCTAATGGTGAGGGAGGTGTCATCCTGGAGTGTTTTAATGGCTTCTCTTTCCATTTGTGTGAGATTATGTTTCCATATAGAGTGCTCTCTATCCTTGTCTAGGTCTTGGGAGACCATGCGAATAAAGGTCTTGGTGCTAGCACTATAATTGGTAGGCTCAAATGAGCTTGGTATATGACATTGACGTTCAATTGCAGTTTTGGTGTTATCTGATATAGTATTCTGGAAAAATTCTTTAAGCTTTAAAGTTCTGCAAAATTTGTGAATATCAACTGATTATATACTGATTCAATATCTTTAACATAAGATAACATAACAACATATATATATAGCACATCATGTCAGCTGGCGTGCCTAACAAATAGATTTGGGTATCCTCTCTTATTAATACATCATCTGTAAACATATACATTGTAGCCAAATAACAGGCCCGTTCTAACACATTTTGGTGTATTTAGAAACATAGTTACTGTTTGTCTGTTCCTGTTCAGGATTACACTCCAGCATTGTTTATGTTGTCATGGCAACAAGCGGCTGTCTCATTTACTATCACTATTTAATTTATTAGCATAAACGTTTGCACGCTAAGAATTTGCTTTATCTGTTTAGATAAAACACGCCACAATGGCTTTACAATTATAGCAGTTATATAGAGTAAGCCGATTATTTACGGCTATAGATTTTTGACAACCGGAAGTAGTTTGGCGCACTACTTCCGCCACTTAGCACATTTGGAACGCATTATGCGGTCCAACACCGGTAATTTTGGCGCCAGCACAGGTAGTGGTTTGAAATGATTTTGAGTGAGTATGTCACTATTTAAGAGTTTGTTTGTTTTCACTTTATTTATGCTGATGAAGGAGGCAAGACCTCCGAAAACGTTACAGAAATAAAAGTAACTTGTTTATGAAAGTCCTGAGAGTGCATTTTCTTTTGGCTGCATATCTTTTACAAATTTGCACCCAGGCATTTTTCCTTTGTGGGCGAGTTCTGGTGTTTTGGATACCTATATATATATATATATATATATATATATATATATATATATATATATATATATATATATATATATATAAAATAAACACTGATGAATTAGCCCTAAGGGGTTGTAAGGGAGGTTTCCCAGTATAGGGTCAGAGAGATGGTTAAGTATGGTTGGTATCTTATAATAGTAAACTACAGTTAGACTTATTACTATTAGTAGATGGATGTCTATATAACTTCTATTATCGCGAAAGTATGTTTAATATTTAAATTAGTGTGTATATTCACTTAGAGAGTATTCAGAGCATACTTTTAATCTGTATAGGAGATACTTATTTAATAGAATTCAGCTGTTGCTGGTATTAGTAACAAAATTTACGAGCTTTCAAATAATTAAAAAATATATCATATAACGCATGACCAATATCACCAATATAATATATACTTTTATTTATATTTACATGTGCTCATATCCACAGCATGTATAATGGCGCTCAATCGGCTAGATTACGAAACTTGCGTTAGCCTTAAAAAGCAGCGTTAAGGGGTCCTAATCCTGCTTTTTAACGCCCGCTGGTATTACGAGTCAGGCATTTTTCCACGATTTTAGCATACCGCAAATCCCCTTACGTCAATTGCGTATCCTATCTTTTTAATGGGATTTACCTAATGCCGGTATTACGATCGCTGGATAAAGTGAGCGGTACAGCCTCTCCTTTCCAGACTCCTAACGCATTTAAAATTCAGTAGTAGGGAGTTTTATGGGCTAACGCCGGAACATAAAGCGCTTAACTAAAGTGATAAAAAGTACACTAACACCCATAAACTACCTATTAACCCCTAAACCGAGCCCCCCCCCCACATCGCAAACACTGTAATAAAATTATTTAACCCCTAATCTGCCGACCGGACATCGTTGCCACTTTAATAAATGTATTAACCCCTAAACCGCCGCACTCCCGCCTCGCAAACACTAGTTACATTTTATTAACCTCTAATCTGTCGTCCCTAACATCGCCGACACCTACCTACATTTATTAACCCCTAATCTGCCGCCCACAACATAACCGCCACTATAATAAATATATTAACCCCTAAATCTGTCTAACCCTAACACCCCCTAACTTAAATATAATTTAAATAAAATGAAATTAAATTACTACAATTAAATAAATGAATCCTATTTAAAACTAAATACTTACCTATAAAATAAACCCTAAGCTAGCTACAATATAACTAATAATTACATTGTAGCCATCTTAGTGTTTATTTTTATTTTACAGGCAACTTTGTATTTATTTTAACTAGGTACAATAGTTATTAAATAGTTATTAACTATTTAATAACTACCTAGTTAAAATAAATGCAAAAGGACCTGTAAAATAAACCCTAACCTAAGTTACAATTACACCTAACACTACACTATAATTAAACTAATTACCTAAACTACTTTCAATTAATTTAAATAAACTAAATTACGAAAAAAAACACACTAAATTACAGAAAATAAAAAAAGAATTACAATTTTTTTAAGCTAATTACACCTAATCTAATCCCTCTAATAAAATAAAAAAGCCCCCCAAAACAATAAAATTCCCTACCCTATACTAAATTACAAATAGCCCTTAAAAGGGCCTTTTGCGGGGCATTGCCCCAAAGTAATCAGCTCTTTTACCTGTAAAATAAAAGACAATACCCCCCAACATTAAAACCCACCACCCACACACCCAACCCTATTCTAAAACCCACCCAATCCCCCCTTAATAAAACCTAACACTACCCCCTTGAAGATCACCCTACCTTGAGCCGTCTTCACCCAGCCGGGCAGAAGTGGACATCCAGAGGGGCAGAAGTCTTCATCCGATCCGGCCAGAAGAAGTCCTCCAAGCGGCAGAAGTCTTCATCCAGGCGGTATCTTCTTCCATCCGGAGCGGAGCGGGTCCATCTTGAAGACATCCGACGCGGAGCATCCTCTTCCATCCAACGGCGACTGAAGATTCCTTTAAGTGGCGTCATCCAAGATGGTGTCCCTTCAATTCCGATTGGCTGATAGAATCCTATCAGCCAAACAGAATAAAGGTAGGAAAAATCCTATTTGCTGATGCAATCACCAAATAGGATTGAAGTTCAATCTTATTGGCTGATCCAATCAGCCAATAGGATTGAGCTTGCATTCTATTGGCTGATTGGAACAGCCAATAGAATGCAAGCTCAATCCTATTGGCTGATTGGATAAGCCAATAGGATTTTTCCTACCTTAATTCCGATTGGCTAATAGGATTCTATCAGCCAATCGGAATTGAAGGGACGCCATCTTGGATGACGTCACTTAAAGAGATATTCATTCAGCAAGAAGACTTCGTTGGAAGAGGATGCTCCGCGTCGGATGTCTTGAAGATGGACCCGCTCCGCGCTGGAAGGATGAAGATAGAAGATGCCGTCTGGATGAAGACTTCTGCCCGTCTGGAGGACCACTCTGCCCATCTGGAGGACCACTTCTGCCGGATTCGTTGAGGACATCTTGCCGCTTGGATGAAGACTTCTCCCGGTAAGTGAATCTTCATGGGTTAGTGTTAGGATTTTTTTAACGGTGTATTGGGTGGGTTTATTTTTTAGGTTAGGGCTTTGGGCCTGCAATAGAGCTAAATGCCCTTTTAATGGCAATGCCCATCCAAATGCCCTTTTCAGGGCAATGGGGAGCTTAGGTTTTTTTAGTTAGTATTTTATTTGGGGGGTTGGTTGTGTGGGTGGTGGGTTTTACTGTTGGGGGCTGATTTCTTTGGGGCAATGCCCCGCAAAAGGCCCCTTTAAGGGCTATTGGTAGTTTAGTTTAGGCTAGGGTTTTTGTTTTATTTTGGGGGGGCTTTTTTTTTATTTTGATAGGGCTATTAGATTAGGTGTAATTAGTTTAAAGATCTGTAATTTGTTTTTTATTTTCTGTAATTTAGTGTTTTTTTTGTGATTTAGCCAATTTAATTTATTTAATGTAGGTAATTGATTTAATTGTAGTGTAGTGTTAGGAGTTAGTGTAACTTAGGTTAGGTTTTATTTTACAGGTAAATTTCTCTTTATTTTAGCTAGGTAGTTATTAAATAGTTAATAACTAATTAATAACTATACTACCTAGTTAAAATAAATACAAACCTCCTGCTAACAGGAAGTGGCAAAGAGCACCACAGCAGAGCTGTATATATAGCCCCTTCCTTTCCCTCCACCCTCAGTCATTCGGCCGAAGGCATAGGAAGAGAAAAGGAAAGGCTAAAAAGGTGCAGAGGTGACTGAAGTTTACAAAAAATAAAATAAATCTGTCTTAAAATAACAGGTTGGGCCGTGGACTCGTCATATCGTAAAAGAAATTAATTTATCAGGTAAGCATAAATTTACTTTTACAAAGATATGACTAGTCCACGGATTTCATCCTTACTTGTGGGAAACCAATACCAAAGCAATAGGACACTGATGAAAGGGAGGGACAAGACAGGAACCTAAATGGAAGGCACCACTGCTTGAAGAACCTTTCTCCAAAAAATAGCCTCAGAAGAAGTAAAAGTATCAAATTTGTAAAATTTGGAAAAAGTATGAAGGGACGACCAAGTCGCAGCCTTACAAATCTGTTCAACAGAAGCATAATTTTTAAAGGCCCATGTAGAAGCCACAGACCTAGTAGAATGAGCCGTAATTCTTTCAAGAGGCTGCAGTCCAGCAGACTCATATGCCAGACGGACGATACTTCTCAGCCAAAAAAAAAAAGGTAGCCGTAGCTTTCTGACGCCTACGCTTTCCAGAATAAACAATGAATAATGAAGATGATTGACGGAAATCCTTAGTTGCCTGTAAGTAAAACTTTAAGGCACGGACCACATCCAAATTATGCAACAGACGCTCCTTCTTTAAAGAAGGGTTAGGACATAAGGAAGGAACTACATTTTCCTGATTAATATTCTTATTTGAAACAACCTTAGGAAGGAATCCAGGTTTGGTACGTAACACCACCTTATCAGAATGAAAAATGAGATAAGGAGAATCACACTGTAGCGCTGAAAGCTCAGAAACTCTTCGAGCAGAAGAAATAGCAACTAAAAACAGAACTTTCCAAGATAACAATTTGATATCCATGCAATGCATGGGTTCAAACGGAACCCCTTAAAGAACTCGAAGAACTAAATTCAAACTCCAAGGAGGAGTAATGGGTCTAAATACAGGCTTAATTCTAGATAGAGCCTGACAAAAAGACTGAACATCTGGCACATCTGTCAAACATTTGTGAAACATTATTGACAAAGCAGAAATTTGTCCCTTTAAGGAACTTGCTGATAACCCTTTCTCCAATCCTTCTTGGAGAAAACACAGAATCCTAGGAATCCTAACTTTACTCCATGAGTAACCCTTGGATTCACACCAATAAAGATATTTACGCCATATCATATGATAGATTTTTCTAGTGACAGGCTTTCTAGCCTGTATCAAAGTATTGATGACCGAATCAGAGAATCCTTGCTTCGATAAAATCAAGCATTCAATCTCCACGCAGTCAGCTGCAGAGAAATTAGATTTGGATGTTGGAATGGACCTTGAATGAGAAGGTCCTGTCTCAATGGAAGTTTCCACGGTGGCAGAGAAGACATGTCCACTAGATCCGCATACCAAGTCCTGCGTGGCTGCGCAGGCGCTATCAGGATTACTGAAGCTCTCTCCTGTTTGATTCGAGCAATCACGCGTGGAAGGAGAGGAAACGGTGGAAACACATAAGCTAGGCTGAACAACCAAAGCACTGCCAAGGCATCTGTCAGTTCGGCCTGAGGATCCCTTGACTGGTATCCGTATCTTGGAAGCTTGGCATTCTGTTGAGATGCCATCAGATCTAATTCCGGTCTGCCCCATCTGAGAATCAATGAGGCAAATACCTCCGGGTGAAGTTCCCACTCCCCCGGATGAAAAGTCTGTCGACTTAGAAAATCCGCTTCCCAGTTCTCTACTCCTGGGATGTAGATTGCCGACAGATGACAAGAGTGGGCCTCTGCCCAACGAATTATCTTGGATACTTCTATCATTGCTAAGGAACTGCTTGCTCCCCCCTGATGATTTATATATGCCACAGTCGTGATGTTGTCCGACTGGAATCTGATGAATTTGGCCGAAGCCAACTGAGGCCACGCCTGAAGCGCATTGAATATTGCTCTCAGTTCCAGAATATTGATTGGAAGTAGAGACTCCACCTGAGTCCAAACACCCTGAGCCTTCAGGGAATTCCAGACTGCACCCCAGCCCAGTAGGCTGGCGTCCGTTGTCACTATCACCCACGAGGGTCTGCGGAAACAAGTCCCCTGGGACAGATGATCCGGTGACAACCACCAAAGAGAGTTTCTGGTCTCTTGATCCAGATTTATCTGAGGAGATAAATCTGCATAATCCCCATTCCACTGTCCGAGCATGCACAGTTGCAGTGGCCTGAGATGAAAGCGAGCAAACGGAACGATGTCCATTGCCGCTACCATTAATCCAATTACCTCCATACACTGAGCCACTGATGGCCGAGGAATGGACTGAAGTGCTCGGCAAGTATTTAGAATCTTTGATTTTCTGACCTCTGTGGAACAAGTGAACTCTTCTCTATGTTCACCTTCCAACCGTGGGTTCTCAGGAAAGACAACACTATGTCCGTATGAGATTTTGCCAGTTGATATGTTGATGCCTGAATTAGAATATCGTCCAGATAAGGCGCCACTGCTATGCCGCGCGGTCTGAGAACCGCCAAAAGAGACCCTAGAACCTTTGTGAAGATTCTGGGTGCTGTGGCCAACCCGAAGGGAAGAGCCACGAACTGATAATGTTTGTCCAGGAAGGCAAACCTTAGAAACTGATGATGATCCTTGTGGATAGGAATATGAAGGTAAGCATCCTCCAAGCCCACGGTAGTCATAAATTGACCTTCCTGGATCATTGGTAAAATTGTTCGTATAGTCTCCATTTTGAACGATGGGAGAAATTTGTTTAGACACTTGAGGTCTAAGATGGGTCTGAAAGTTCCCTCTTTTTTGGGAACCACAAATAGATTTGAGTAAAACCCCTGTCCTTGTTCCGATTTTGGAACTGGACAAATTACTCCCATGGTAACAAGGTCTTTTACACAGCGTAAGAATGCCTCTCTTTTTACCTGGTCTGCAGATAATCTTGAAAGATGAAACCTCCCTCTTGGGAGAAAATCCTTGAAATCCAACTGATAACCGTGGGTCACTATTTCTAGTGCCCAGGGGACCTGAACATATCTTACCCAAGCCTGGGCAAAGAAAAGAAAGTCTGCCCCCTACTAGATCCGGTCCCGGATCGGGGGCCACCGCTTCATGCTGTCTTTGTAGCAGCAGCGGGCTTCTTGGATTGTTTACCTTTATTCCAATTCTGGTTGGGTCTCCAGACTGACTTAGATTGGGTAAAATTCCCTCCCTGCTTTGAGGAGGAAGCAGAAGGTCCTCCCTTAAAATTCCGAAAGGAACGAAAATTATTCTGTTTACCCCTCATCTTAACAGACTTATCCTGAGGTAGGGCATGGCCTTTACCTCCTGTAATGTCAGAAATGATTTCCTTCAATTCTGGCCCGAAAAGGGTCTTACCTTTAAAAGGAATAGCTAAAAGCTTATGTTTTGATGACACATCAGCAGACCAAGATTTGAGCCACAACGCTCTACGCGCTAACATAGCAAATCCTGCATTTTTCACTGCTAATTTAGCAATTTGAAAAGCGGCATCAGTAATAAAAGAATTAGCTAACTTGAGAGCCTTAATTCTATCCAAAATGTCATGTAACGGAGTCTCAACCTTCAGGGACTCTTCCAGAGCTTCAAACCAAAAGGCTGCTGCAGTAGTTACTGGAACAATGCAAGCAGTAGGTTGTAAAAGAAAACCCTGATTAATAAACAATTTCTTTAGGAGACCCTCTAATCTTTTATCCATAGGGTCTTTGAAAGCACAACTGTCCTCAATGGGTATAGTTGAACGCTTTGCCAAGGCAGATATAGCTCCCTCCACCTTAGGGACCGTTTGCCACAAGTCCCGAATGGTGTCCGATATGGGAAACATTTTCTTAAAAGAAGGAGGGGGAGAAAATGGTATACCTGGTCTATCCCATTCCTTCTTAATATTTTCCGAAATTCTTTTAGGAACCAGAAAAACATCAGTATAAGTAGGCACTTTTAGATATTTGTCCATTTTACACAATTTCTCTGGTGGTATCATAATAGGATCACAATCATCCAGTCGCTAAGACCTCCCGAAGTAACAGACAGAGGTGTTCAAGCTTAAATTTAATGGACATAACGTCTGAATCTGTCTGAGGTAACACATTCCCTGAGTCTAAAATTTCTCCCTCAGACAGCAATTCCCTGACCCCCAACTCAGAACACTGTGAGGGTACATCGGAAATAGCCAATAAAGCATCAGAGGATTCAGTATTTACATTAATACCTGACCTACTGCGTTTACCCTGCAACACTGGTAATTTAGATAATACCTCTGTAAGGGTAGTTGACATAACTGCAGCCATCTCCTGCAGAGTAAAAGAATTAGACGCACTAGAGGTATTTGGCGTCACTTGTGTGGGCGTTAAAGGTTGTGACACTTGGGGAGAATTGGATGGCATAACCTGATTCTCTTCAGATTGAGAATCATCCTTAGGCACACTATCTTGACCTAAAATATGGTCTTTACAATGTAAGGCCCTTTCAGTACAAGAGGTACACAATGTAAGAGGGGGTTCCACAATAGCTTCTAAACACATAGAACAATGAGAATCCTCAATGTCAGACATGTTGAACAGACTAATAATAGCCACAAAAGTAGTTTAAACACTTTATTTATTGTTTTAAATAAAACTTTGACAAACGTGTACTGCGCCTTTAAGAAAGAAAAAGTGAACAATTTTTCCAAAACTGCTTAAATAACATTAATTTGCTACCAAAATTCACTAAAACTAATTAGTATATCCAAAAAATATTGCACCCTATGAGAAAGGTGAAAAAATAAGGCTCTAACGTGAAAAGTATATCAGTTTACACAAAAGCACCCTCTGCACCTCGCCACAGCACTGCTGTGGCGCCTACCTGCCCCCGGGTACTTCGGAATCAATAGCCAACACTCCAAGCCAGAGACTACTGTCCAGGAGCAACCGGAGTTACTGCTTGCTGCTCCTCTGTCAGAAGGAAGTGCGCATCTGAGCGTGCGAAGACAAGCCCCGCCCCTTATGGCCGAAGTTGGAGTAGGCCCAAACACAACCGCATGGGAAGCGGTTTAACATACAGCTAAGTGGAACACAAAACACAACCCAAAAACATCCCAGCAAGTCATGCTGGATATATAATAAAAAATAACTTAATTGTTTTAACAGCTTATCGATTAAAAGTTCTTATGCCTCTCCCAGAGTGTCATATCATGCCCTTATGTCAGAAATATAATAAAGTAATAACAGGGGACTCTAGTAATACCCTTCTGTGAAACAGGTTTACTGCTTACCCCATTCCCATATGGGGAAATAAATGCCAGCCAGTTCTGATATATCAAGTCTCTTCAGAAATAAAAGGCTGCACATACCTTAATGCTGCTTGTAGCATAAAACCGGTCTCCACACTGAGGATCTCTCATGTGTTACCTTCAGAAATCTTGTGGGAACCAGCGTGGATCTTAGTTACAACTGCTAAGATCATTAACCTCAGGGAAGAAATCTTCTTCCATATTCCCCTGAGGAAAATAGTACACACCGGTACCATTTAAAATAAAAAACTTCTTGATTGAAGAAAATAAAACTAGCACTTCACTTTACCTCTTCCTTGTATAACACAGGCAAAGAGAATGACTGAGGGTGGAGGGGAAGGGAGGGGCTATATATACAGCTCTGCTATGGTGCTCTTTGCCACTTCCTGTTAGCAGGAGGTTAATATCCCACAAGTAAGGATGAAATCCGTGGACTCGTCATATCTTTGTAAAAGAAAGCTAAATTTTGGTGCTGCTCTGTAGACCTTATTTATGAATCTGCGTTTGGGGAAGTTCTGGTCAGGTGATGTGGAACCGGACATTGGGTGAACATGAACAGTGCAGGAGTTTTGAAGAAACATGAGCGTTTAGCTCAACACAACAAATACTGAAGGTACTTTAGTATATAATATTAAATAGTATATCATATTAATGCAACAGCTAAACCCACTCCTCCATCCCGCCCCCGCACCTGTAGAAATCTACATGCTGTGGATCCGCTCCAATTTTCAAAAATCATTCAAGATCTCCTACCTCACACTTTCACTATAACCTGCCCTGATCTCGCAACAGCCCACTATAACAAAACGCTCTCCTCTGCACTAGACACACTTGCCCCTCCCCAACTGCGCAAAACATCACATAGTTACAGCCCTGGCACTCTCAGCAAACACGCTATTTGCAAAAATGCTTCCGTAGTGCTGAGCGTGTCTGGAGGAAAACTCACTCTGAACCTCATTTCATACACTATAAGTTTATTCTTCATTCATACACTTCTGCCCTTCACTTAGCCAAGCAAACCTACTTCTCTTCTCTCATATCTACTCTTTCCTCAAACCCTAAATGACTCTTCTCCACCTTTAACTCTCTCCTCTACCCACATGCTCCATCACCCCATCTTTCTTTAGTGCTCAAGACCTGGCAGACTACTATTTAAACAAAAAAAGAAAATGTATGCTTACCTGATAAATGTATTTCTTTTTTTGACACGATGAGTCCACGATCATCTTAATTACTAATGGGATATTCACCTCCTGGACAGCAAGAGGAGGCAAAGAGCACCACAGCTTCCCTCCCACTCCAGTCATTCTACCGAAGTTAGGAAGAGAAAGGAAAAGCCAAGTTGCAGAGGTGTCTGAAGTTTAAATAACCCACAACCTGTCTACAAGAACAGGGTGGGTCGTGGACTCATCGTGTCAAAAAATAAATAAATTTATCAGGTAAGCATACATTTTCTTTTCTTTTTTAAAGACACCACGGATCATCTTAATTACTAATGGGATCCAATACCAAAGCTAGAGTACACAGATGATACGGGAGGGACAAGACAGGAAACCTAAACGGAAGGCACCACTGCTTGAAGAACCTTATTCCCAAAAGCGGCAAAAGTGTCAAATTTGTAGAACTTTGAAAAAGTGTGAAGAGAGGATCAAGTTGCAACCTTGCAAATCTGTTCCACAGAAAGCTTCATTTTTGAACGCCCATGAGGAAGCAACAGCCCTAGTGGAATGATCCGTAACCCTTTTGGGAGGCTGTTGTCCAGTAGTCTCATATGCATAATGTATGATACTCTTCAGCCAAAAAGAAAGAGAAGTAGCCGTAGCCTTCTATCTCTTACATTTTCCTGAGAAAACCACAAACAAAGAAGAAGATTGACGAAAGTCCTTAGTTGCCTGTAGGTAAAACCTTAAAGCACGGACTACATCCAAATATTGCAGAAGTTTGTTTCTCTGAGAAGAAGTATTAGGACACAAGGAAGGAACAACAATCTCCTAATTAATGTTCCGATCAGAAACAACCTTAGGAAGAAATTCTAATTTAGTACTGTACGTAAAACTACCTTATCTGAATGGAAAATAAGATAAGTAGACTCATACTGCAATGCTGAGAGCTCTGACACTCTCCGAGCAGAAGAAATAGCAACCAGAAATAAAATTTTCCAAGATAACAACTTAATATCTATGGAATGCATAGGCTCAAACTAAACCCCTTGAAGAACTTTGAGAACTAAAGTAAGACTCCATGGAGGAGGTTTGAACACAGGCCTGATCCTGACCAAGGCCTGACAGAACGATTGTACATCTGGAACATCCGTCAGACGTTTGTGTAACAAAATAGATAAGGCAGAGATGTTCCTCTTTAGGGAACTCGTCGATAAACCTTTCTCCAAACCCTTTTGGAGAAAAGACAAAATTCCAGAAATCCTAACACTACTCTATGAGTAGCCCTTGGATTCACACCAATAGAGATATTTACGCCAAATCTATGGAAAATCTTTTTAGTAACAGGCTTACGAGTCTGAATCATGGTCTCTAAAACAGAATCGGAAAAAACCCCGCTTGGACAAAATTAAGTTTTCAATCTCCAAGCAGTCAGCTTCAGAGATACTAGATTCGGGAGAAGAAAGGGTCCCTGAATCAGAAGGTCCTTCCTCAAAGGGAGTCTCCAAGGTGGTAGAGATGTCATATCCACCAGATCTGCATACCCAATCCTGCGAGGCCAGGCCGGTGCTATGAGGATCACTAAGGCCCTCTCCTGTTTAATTCAAGCAATTACTCAAGGAAGAAGAGCAAACGGAGGAAACAGGTATGCTAGATTGAAGGTCCAAGGGACCGCCAGAGCATCTATCAGTTCCGCCTGGGGGTCCCTGGATCTTTCGGGAGCTTGGCATTCTGCAGCAATGTCATGAGATCTAATTCCAGCTGACCCCACTTGAGAATCAGGCTGGATAACACTCCCGGGTGGAGTTCCCACTCCCCCGGATGAAAGGTCTGCCTACTCAGGAAATCCGCCTCCCAGTTTTCCACCCCTGGGATGTGGATCGCCAATAGACAGCAAAAAAATAGGCTCTGCCCACTTAAATATCTTGGCTACCTCAGACATCACCAAGGAACTCCTCGTTCCTCCCTGATGATTGATGAAAACCACTGAGGTTATGTTGTCTGAATGGAACCTGATAAACCATAACGTGGCTAACTGAGACCAGGCCAGAAGAGCATTGTAGATAGCTCTCAGCTCTGGAATGCTTATAGGAAGAATAGACTCTGGCGGAGTATAAATTCCCTGAGATTGTAGGGAGCCCCCTACTGCTCCCCATCCCAGAAGGCTGGCGACTGTTGTCACAATTATCCAAGCTGGTCTGCGAAAGCATGATCCCTGGGAAAGATGATCCAGAGACAGCCACCATAGAAAAGAATCCCTTGTCTCCTGATCCAGAGATATTCAAGGAGACAAGTCCGCATAATCTCCGTTCCATTGACTCAGGTGGAACCGAGCAAACGGGATGATGTCCATTGCTGCTACCATCAGCCCAAGTACCTAAATGCACTGAACCACTGCTGGAACTGAAGTGTTAGGTAAGAGTTGAATCCTCGATTCCTCACTACTGTCAGCTTCATTGATGAGGAGACTAATATCTCTCCAAGGTAAAACTACCCTTGTAGGAGGAACTAAGGAACTCTCTACCAAATTCACCCATCCGGGAAACCCCAGGAAAAATATAGTGATATCTTGCATGTTGAAAGGCAGATTGGAATGTTTGTCTAGAAAAACAAACCCTATAAAATCTAGAAATAAACGCAGTAGAAGGGAAGATGCAGGTATGCATCCTTCAAATCTCCAGTGGTCCTCGCCTTGGCCCAAAAGAAGAACGGAACGATAGCGTCTATCTTAAATACGTCAGGCTAAGAACCCTGAGTGGGTTCTAAAATAGGTCTAAAGGTTCCCTCTTTCTTGGAACCACGCACAGATAGAAGTAGCAGCCCAGGTCTCATTCCTGGATTGTATCAAGAATTATTACTCTCAGGTCAGAGAGGCTTCGCAAGCGACAAATCGCCTCTCTATTTTCTGTCGACTTAAAAACAGACAGCTGTCCTAGTGAGGCCCTGGGCCACAATGTACATATCATGAAAAACACCAACCCAAGCCTGATAGAAGTAGAAAAACCTGACCCCATACTGATCGGGTGCAGGCCCTTATGCTGTCTTCAATTGAACAGCAAGCTTCTTGGACTGCTTTCTCCTATTCAAAGACAGATTGGGTCTTCCAGGAAGACTAAGACTGTTCCTGCAAGGGAAAAGGAGGGAAAGAATTTCCCTAGAAATCTCAAAAGGACCTAAAAATATCTCTGACGTCCCTTCGCTTATTTCTCTCATCCTGTGGATGAAACATCATCAGACCAAAATTTTAACCATGTCACCTTGCAGGCACACTTAATATGCAAATAGCAGCCGCTGGATTCCAACTGCAAACCTTCCACTTGCTAGGTAGCTTGGCTAACTATCAGGCTATTACTTAGCTATCAAAGCCTGAATTATAGCTCCCAGTTTAAGAAACCTCTGTACTTCATACTATCCCTTTGAAAGGGGAGACTGTCCAAAACAAACCAGTATGCCGCCGCACTGGTGACAGCATACCAACCGCAGGTTGACAATGTAAACCCTCTAACTCTTCTGACCAAAGGGTACTTCTGCATAGGGTCTAAAAGAAACTACTATCCTCCATGGGAATAGTATCTCCCTTCTGCAACAACTCCTTGATAGAGTCTGCTATAAAAACCATTCCTTTAAATATAGGGCTTTGAGGATAAAAACAGGGGAACCCGGTTTCTCCTATTCTTGAACAAATATCTGTATAACCCTATCTAGTACAGAACATACTTCCACCATGAAGGGTATGTCACCATATTAATAAAGTTTTACTGCACTCTCTAAGATAGACTACGCCGGCCCGGCAGTGTCGTAGCCGTCCAGGGTAGCTAAAACCTCCAAGACACAAATTAAGGTATACAAGCTAAAACTAAAGGAAGCATTCTCAGGATCGGATAAGAGAATTACCCCATCCGAGTCCGAAAATTCCCCTCAGTTACCACCGAAGTATCCTCCTTTTTCAAGATACAGGAAAAAAACATTTGGCATAGATACTACTGAATTAGTCACATTATTCATTGATTGAATAAATGTCCTCTTGTACTTTTCCCTGCAGTATGGAAAAAAACAGACAATGCATGAAAAGTTATTAAACTCCAGGTGGAGCGAGAGAGAGGAAGCGCAGGACACTGCGTGTGGGCTGTAAAGTTGTGGGACATAATAGGAAACATTTGTGACAACCATTACCATTGTCAATAAACTCCTAAATAATATGGTTTAGAAGGAGTAGTTTCATAAAAATCTATCTTTATAACACATTTGCAACAAAGCAGAAAACCAAGAGACCCCTAGCAGGGCCTCTAGGTCCATTCAGAGTCACAAAAAGATGATTTAGACAAAGAAAACAGGTTACATTTTTTATACATAAAAAACGTTACTGTCTCTTTAAATTGTAAAGAGTAACTTTTAATTTTTGAGTGCTGAAAGAATCTATCATAGTACGAAAACTACTGCAGACTACATTTACCCCTCAGCCTGTGCTTGAAGAACCTTGCTGAGGAGCCCTGCTACCAAAAGCATTTTTTTTTTTTTTAAAACGTAAGACATAAATTTAGCCCAAAAAAAGGTCCGGAACTCAGCTGAAAAGCTGTGCGACCTCTGTGTAGACATTAAAGACTGAAAGTCCAGCACTTGACGATACTGTATTATTTGAAAATAACCAGTGTTTTGGAAACAAGTCCAAAAGTCAGCTGAACGCTGTCCAACCTCTGCGTAGACGTTAAAGACTGCGAGTCTAGCACTGGATGTTACTGTCTTAATTGTAATTAACCGGTGTCTAGCTGAAACGCTATCCAGTTCTACCCCTACGTCACTGTCTCAGCTTTATTAATCAGTGACTCTTGAGTAGGAAGTGCGCGGGCCAAATTGGCGCCACACAAACCTCGCCCATCGTGGGCGGTACACAAAATAATCTCCCGGTCGCCATTGTTATAGTACAGAAAACGCCACCGGGAAATAATTAACCTGAAGACAGATTGGGTCTACCGCCTGCTATTTGACAGCGGTCTACACAAACAAACACCTCACACTGAATCTCTTCAGATTAGCGTCTTAAGTCCTAAGGGAACCATCACCAAATTAAAGTTTCCTGAGCCCCAGTGCCTGCAATGCTGTCACGTTCTCTCCAGTAGGAGAGATAAGGTGTCCCAGAGAATAAAGGAGTTTAATCTTAAGCAGCCCCCTCTCATTCTCTTCTTAGCAAATAAAGTGCCCACTTAGTATGAGAGAAATCCTTCCCCAGAATATAAGAAAGTCAGCACTTACCTTAAATTGCTGCCCGACAGCAGGGCAGTACACTCTGCTTGCGAGGTCCTCTCCCTCACATGGGCCTGTGTAGAAAAAAAGGACTGAGTATATCCCCTCTGACTTTCAGAGAAAGGGCTGCATACAATTTATGGGAGGCGCAGTGAGAATTATGTCCCACAAGTTCCCATTGCTTTAAAGCCACCAAAAGCTCTACTGTAGAGACTGATATGGACTACGGCTACACCCTAGAACAAAGCAGCACAATCTTGTACTACTTTAAAAATAATAAACTCTTGTTCGAAGAATCTATACTAACACCTCACTTTACCTTTTCCTATCACTAACGTAGGCAAAGAGAATGACTGGGGTGAGAGGGAAGGGAGGAGCTATTTAACAGCTCTGCTGTTGTTCTCTTTGCCTCCTCCTGCTGACCAGGTGGTGTATATCCCATTAGTAATTAAGATGATCCGTGGACTCATCGTGTCTTAAAGGTACTATCCGAAGCAACATCCCAACACCAACCTGCAATATTCCATCAACAGGCCCAGTTACTCCCTCTGCCACCCTCTGCATCTTCCATCCAGTCACTGAGAATGAAGTTTCTATCTTCCTCACGCCTCACTACCTGCCTGCTCCACCCTATCACTTCCCATCTAATACCCTCCCTATCTTCCACCCTCACTCCTGTTCTTACCCACTTTTTCAACGTCTCTCTCTCTACCGGCTCATTCCCATCTTTTTTCAAACACGCAAAAGTCACTCCCATACTCCAAAAACCCTAATTCTCCTGAAAGCTACCGCCCCATATCACTGCTTCCACTAACATCAAAACTCCTTGAAAAACTAGTTTACAATCGCCTAACCCACTTCCTGTCCACCAACTTCTTGCTTGACCCCCTGCAATCCGGATTCCGCCCCAAACACTCAACTGAGACTGCCCTTACCAAGGTTACTAACGATCGTCTCTCTGCTAAAAATATTGGCCACTACTCTATACTCATCTTACTTGACCTCTCAGCTGCCTTCGACACAGTAGACCACCCCCTTCCTCCTACAGACCCCTAGCTCTTTTGGCCTCTGTGACACTGCTCTTTCCTGGATTCACTCTTATCTTTCTCACAGGTCTTTTTCTGTGTCATTTGCCGGCGACTCCTTATCTCCAATGACTCTGTCTGTTGGAGTACCTCAAGGTTTTGTTCTGGGTCCTCTACTCTTCTCCATTTATACTTCTTCGCTGGGTAAACTTATCAACAGTTATGGCTTCAAATATCACCTCTATGCTGATGACACCCAAATCTACCTCTCCACCCCTGCTCTCTCTCCCTCTGTCCTTTCTCATGTCAGCAACTGCTTATCTGGTATTTCTTCCTGGATGGCCTCTCACCACCTAAAGATTAACATGTTCAAGACTGTGCTCCTTCTTATCAAACCCCCTCAAGCTCTACGCCGACTTGTGACTTCTCTATCCCTGTTGACGGCATCGACTTGTGACTTCTCTATCCCTGTTGACGGCATCACCATTTCCCCATCGCCCCAAGTCCGCTGCCTCAGAGTTGCACTTGACTCAAATCTATCCTTCATCCCCATATCCATTCGCTTTCTACATCCTGCCGCAACCATCTACGCAATATTTCCAAGATTCGACCTTTTCTGTGAGCTAACACCACAAAGCAAATAATCCACTCCCTTGTTATTTCCCAACTTGACTACTGCAATAACCTACTTACTGGCCTTCCTTTTTCCTGCCTCTCCCCCCTTCAATCCATCCTAAATGCCTCTGCCAGGCTGATCCACCTTTCCCATCACTCTGTATCTGCTGCACCTCTCTGCAAGTCCCTTCATTGGCACCCCATTCACAGCAGAATTAAATTCAAAATTCTCATCCTTGCATACAAAGCGCTCACCAACACTGCTACCCTCTACCTATCCTCTCGACAAGTATACTCCAGCCCGCCCACTAAGATCCAACAATGACCTGCACCTTGCATCTGCGACTATCAACTCTTCTCATGCTAGACTGCAGGACTTCTGTCGTGCAGCACCCTCTGGAACACTCTCCCTAATGCTGTCAGGCTTTGCCCTAATCTATCTTCCTTTAAATGTTCTCTGAAGACTTTTCTGTTCAGAGAAGCCTACCACCCAACTCAATACTATTTCTCTTACCTAACAACATTTCCCTCATGTAACTGTGCATTAACATCTTTCTCAATCCTGCAGTCCTCACCTCCTGTTTCTCAACCTCCTACCCTTCTAAATTGTAAGTTCCCACGGGAATAGGGCCCTCAATTCCTCGTGTATGTGTTTCTAAATTTTGTCCTGTTTCTTACAAGTTTTATATTATTGTTTTATTTATATCAACTGGATCCATGGACAGCGCTGCGGAATATGATGGCGCTTCATAAATAAAGTATAATAATAATAAAATACTGAAGGTACTTTCATATACTTTACTCATTCACAGTGTTATACACAAACAGACCAGATCCTTATATAGGCACTTTAATGTGCAACCAAATTAAGGTGGATATTTGCAACACAGTTGCGATTTGTTGTTTATGGACACATGCAGTGAACTTGTAGCAGCCTCTAAAATAACTAGATAAGTTCGCCCACTGCATCACGCGCACACCATCATTCAGATGCAGATTGCACATGCAGACTGCAAAATTACTATATTTTGCATAGTATAAATTAGCGCAAATTGATTGGTCATGGGACGGGCTAATATAGCACTGTTGCCCGCCCTTTTTATCAGGGCATTTCAGGATCATCAAGCTTGATGGCTTGCAAAGAATGAAACAAGTTAAAAAAAAAAAAAAAAAAAAATCATATTACAATGGTTATGATTATTCATCCATTTTGATTGTTAATAAGGTGTTATTACTGCTAAGTAACTCTCTCTCCTGAGGGAACTGGTCCTTTAAAAAGGCTAAGAGCATTTACACCACAGCAGAGGGTCAAGTTTGTTTAATATACAACATGAGGCTTATTGCTTGTGTGCACAACGCATTCAGTTTTATTGCTTTGTAATGAAAAACAAAACTTAGTTTTTTTATATAAACTATATTAGTGAAAATATGCAAACAAATATTTCTGGAATGTCTAGAAATCACCTAGATTACGAATTTTGCGCTAAACAGGGTGCGAAACTATCGCCAAAAAAGTTGCGTTATTTCACTCTCCATATAGCTGCCATTACGAGTTACTGAAAAGCCTCCATGAGCGTTGCCATAAGCTCCATACCGCACATGGTGGTGATAAGCTCCATACCGCACAAAAACCAAGGGCTGTGTTGACGTGCTTGTGCACGCTTTCCCCCATAGACATCAATGGGGAGGAAGTGTTAGAAAAAAACCTAATACCTGAAGTGCGGTATAAAAAATCTCTGTAACGCAACCCCATTAATGTCTATGGGGAAAAAAGAGTTACGTTTAAATCTAACCTAAACCCTGAGTCTAATCACCCCTAATCTGCCGCACCTGACATCCCCGACATTAATAAAAAGTTATTAACCCCTATTCCGCCGGTCCCTGACATCGCCGCCACTATAATAAAGTTATTAACCCCTATTCCGCCGCTCCCCGACATCGATGACACTATAATAAAGTTATTAACCCCTATTCCGCCGCTCCCCGACATCGCCGACACTAATAAAAGTTATTAACCCCTATTCCGCCGTTTCCCGACATCGCCACCACTATAATAAAGCTATTAACCCCTAATCCGCTGCTCCCCGAGATTGCCGACACTGCCGACACTAATAAAAGTTATTAACCCCTAATCCACCTCTCCCCGACACAAAAGAAACCTGTTAACCCCTAAACCTCCGGCCCGCCACAACGCCGCTACTAAATAAACCCATTAACCGCCAGCCCCCCCACATCGCAAAACCCCCTAGCCTACAATAAACTACCAATAGCCCTTAAAAAGGACCTTTTGTTGGGCATTGCCCTAAGTTAAAAAGCTCTTTTACCTGTAAAAAAATACAAAGTCCCCCAATAGTAAAACGCACCATCCAACCAACCCCCCAAAATACAAAACAATTTAAAAAAAAACCTAAGCTACCCATTGCCCCTAAAGGAGCATTTGGATGGGCATTGTCATTAAAAGGGCATTCAGCTATTTTTCATTGCCCTTAAAAGGGCTTTCAGCTCTTTTAAAAAAGACCAAAGCCCTAACCTAAAAAAAAACCCACCCCAAAAAAACTAAAAAAAAAAACCTAACACTAACCCCAGAATATCTATTCATGGTTCCTGAAGTCCGGACATCCATCTTCATCCACGCGGCGAGAAGTCTTCATCCAGGTGGCGATATCTTCATCTATCCCGGGGGCGTCTTCTATCTTCATCCAGGCGGTGCAGAGCGGAGCCATCCTGGAAGCCGAAGACATCCTGCGCGGAGCGTCCTCTTCATACGGTCACCGTTGTACACTGAAGTTGAATGCAAGGTAGCCGTTTCAAAATGGCGTACCTTGCATTCCCAAAAGGGAAAGCAGCCTTTTTCTCCCTGAGTGTTTGGGTAACTACAATGGAGTGTGCTTGTAAATATTTTTAAAGAGATGAAATAAAGTATTGTTTCTTACGGAACCTCCTGATAGTGCAGCCTGCATTTCTTCTTACCCCCCTTTTTGAATGACTTTACATTTTATAACTATTGCTTGTGTGCACGAAATGAAGCAGTTATTACTTTTAACCTTTTTAGGAATCTAATTTTAAAATAAAATGTATGTCCATTTAACGCATTAAAATGTATGTAAATATTAAATATCTGTCTATGAGCGTCTTTTTTATGGCTAAAAAATTTGTATAAAACAACGAGGCAGCCCATAAAATAATTTATGTAAGAACTTACCTGATAATCTCATTTCTTTCATATTGGCAAGAGTCCATGAGCTAGTGATATATGGGATATACAATCCTACCAGGAGGGGCAAAGTTTCCCAAACCATAAAATGCCTATAAATACACCCCTCACCACACCCACAATTCAGTCTAACAAATAACCAAGTAGTGGGGTGATAGAAAAAGGATTAAAAAGCATCAAAAAAAGGAACTGGAAATATAATTGTGCTTTATACAAAAAAAACATAACCACCATAAAAAGTAAATTTATGCTTACCTGAAAATTGATTTTGTCTATGATACGACGAGTCCACGGATTTCATCCTTACTTGTGGGATTTATCCTCCTGCTAACAGGAAGTGGCAAAGAGCACCACAGCAGAGCCGTATATATAGCTCCTCCCTTCCCTTCACCTCCAGTCATTCCACCGAAGTTAGGAAGAGAAAGGAAAAGCCAAAGGTGCAGAGGTGACTGAAGTTTATAAAAAGAAAATTAATATAAACCTGTCTTAAAAATGACAGGGTGGGCTGTGGACTCGTCGTATCTTGTAGAAGAAAAGTAAATTTATGCTTACCTGATAAATTGATTTCTTCTACAATACGACGAGTCCACGGATTTCATCCTTACTTGTGGGATACAATACCAAAGCTACAGGACACGGATGACAGGGAGGGACAAGACAGGAAACTAAACAGAAGGCACCACTGCTTGAAGAACCTTTCTCCCAAAACCAGCCTCAGAAGAAGCAAAAGTATCAAATTTGTAAAATTTGGAAAAAGTGTGAAGAGACGACCAAGTTGCAGCCTTGCAAATCTGTTCAACAGAAGCATCGTTTTTAAAAGCCCATGAGGAAGCCACAGCCCTAGTAGAATGAGCCGTAATTCTTTAAAAAACAACGAATAATGAAGATGATTGACGGAAATCCTTAGTCGCCTGCAAGTAAAACTTCAGGGCACGGACCACGTCCAAGTTATGCAACATACGCTCCTTCTTAGAAGAAGGGTTAGGACATAATGAAGGAACAACAATTTCCTGATTAATATTCTTATTAGAAACAACTTTAGGAAGAAAACCAGGTTTGGTACGTAAGACCACCTAATCAGAATGGAAGATAAGATAAGGCGAATCACATTGCAATGCTGAAAGCTCAGAAACTCTACAAGCAGAAGAAATTGCAACCAAAAACAAAACTTTCCAAAATAACAACTTAATATCTATGGAATGCATGGGTTCAAACAGAACCCCGTGAAGAACATAAAGAACTAAATTCAAACTCCAGGGTGGAGCAATTGGTCTAAACACAGGCTTAATTCTGGTTAAAGCCTGACAAAAAGACTGAACGTCTAGAACATCTGCCAAACGTTTGTGTAGCAAAATTGACAAAGCAGAAATTTGTCCCTTTAAGGAACTTGCTGATAACCCTTTCTCCAATCCTTCTTGGAGAAAGGACAGAATCCTGGGAATCCTAACTTTACTCCATGAGTAGCCCTTGGATTCACACCAAAAAAGATATTTGCGCCATATCTTATGATAGATCTTTCTAGTGACAGGCTGTGAGGAAATAGCCAACAAAGCATCAGAGGACTCAGTATTCACATTAAGTCCTGTCCTACTACGTTTACCCTGTAACACTGGTAACTTAGATAATACCTCTGTAAGGGTAGTTGTGACACTTGGGGAGAATTAGATGGCATATCCTGATTCTCTTTTTCAGACTGAGAATCATCCATAGGCAAACTTTCTTTACATAAAATATGCTTTTTACATTGTAAGGCCCTTTCAGTACAAGAGGTACACAAAGTAAGGGGGGTTCCACAATGGCCTCTAAACACATAGAACAATTAGTTTCCACAGTGTCAGACATGTTAAACAGATTAGCAATAGCCACAATAGTCATTTTTAACCCTATTTATAGTCAAAGAACGTTTAGAAAAAAATGTACTGCGCGTTTAAATAATAAAAGCGCAACAATTTTACCGAACTGCATCAAAACAAGTTTTTAGCACTAAAAAATTACACAGAGTAGTTCAAATTTGCCAAAAATTTTTGCAGCACCTGATAAAAAGCTAAATCATTTTTTAAACAGCCTTTTTTATTCTGAAAAAAAAAACCTTTAAATAACGATAACAGCACCTGCACAGAGCTGTGGCGCCTACCTGCCCCCTGGGTACACAAGATTGACTCAATAACGATCCGGTGACTGATATTCAACCCTAGGTCCCACTGGAGCAAGTGCCTGCTGCCTTCTAGGATGAAGAAACTGCGCATCTGAGCGCACGAAATAGGCCCCGCCCATCATGGACGTCGCATCAACAGTCTGCCTAACCACATGAGAAGCGGTTTAAAAATAAGCCATGTGGTTTCTATACCCCTAATAAGCATATTCCATATTACTGCAGCCCTACTGACTCCTTCCATATTAAATATATAAGAGTCAAGCTGCCTCTCCCAGTGTCAAGCCCCAATATAGCTATACCAAAAACGTAGTAGCAATATATATAATACACAGTAATTTCAGTAACACCCTCAGTCATATAGGTCTACTGCTTACCCCTTCCCTTACAGGGAAAAATGTCAGCCAGTTCTGATATAACAAGTCTCCTCAGAATTAAAGGACTGAACATACTTCAATGCTGCTTGTAGCATGACACCGTTCTCCACACTGAAGATTTCTCTTGCATTACCTTCAGAAGCTTGTGGGAACCAGAATGGATCTTAGTAACGTCTGCTAAAGGAAAAATAGTACTCACTGGTACCATTTTAAAATAAAAAACTTCTTGATTGAATAATCTAAAACTAACACCTCACTTTACCTCTTCCTAGTACTAACACAGGCAAAGAGAATGACTGGGGGTGGAGGGAAGGGAGGAGCTATATATACGGCTCTGCTGTGGTGCTCTTTGCCACTTCCTGTTAGCAGGAGGATAAACCCACAAGGATGAAATCCGTGGACTCGTCGTATCTTGTAGAAGAAAAGGGTGGGTCTCATGGACTTTTGCCAATATGAAAGAAATTAATTTATCAGCTAAGTTCTTACATAAATGATGTTTTCTTTCATGTAATTGGCATGAGCTAGTGACGTATAGGATAGTAATACCCAAGATGTGGTACTCCACATAAGAGTCACTAGAGAGGGAGGGATAAAAATAAAAACAGCCATTTTCCGCTGAAAAAATTAAGTCCACATCCAAAAAAATAAGTTTCTCTCATAATTGAAAAGAAAAAACTTAAAACATAAGCAGAGGAATCAAACTAAAAACAGCTGCCTGAAAAACTTTTCTACTAAAAACTAATTCCGAAGAGGCAAATACATCAAAATGGTAGAATTTAGTAAGTGTATGCAAAGAAGACCAAGTTGCTGCTTTGCAAATCTGATCAACTGAAGCTTTATTCTTAAAAGTCCACGAAGTGGAAACTGATCTAGTAGAATGAGCTGTGATTCTCTGAAGTGGGGCCTGACCCGACTGCAAATAAGTCTGATGAATCAAAAGCTTTAACCAGGATGCCAAGGAAATGGCAGAAGCTTTCTGACCTTTCCTAGAACCAGAAAAGACAACAGAATAGACTAGAAGTCTTCCTGAAATCTTTCGTAGCTTCAACATAATATTTCAAAGCTCTCACAACATCCAGAGAATGTAAGGATCTCTCAAAAGAATTCTTAGGATTAGGACACAAAGAGGGAACAACAATTTCCCTATTAATGTTGTTAGAATTCACAACTGCCTTATCCTGATGAAAATCAGAAAAAGGAGACTCACAAGAAAGAGCAGATAATTTGAAAACTCTTCTAGCAGAAGAGATAGCCAAAAGGAACAACACTTTTCAAGAAAGTAGTTTAATATCTAAAGAATGCATAGGCTCAAAAGGAGGATCCTGTAAAGCCTTCAAAACAAAATTAACACTCCAAGGAGGAGAGATTGATTTAATGACAGGCTTGATACGGACCAAAGCCTGCACAAAACAGTGAATATCAGGAACCTTAGCAATCTTACTGTGAAATAAAACAGAAAGAGCAGAGATTTGTCCCTTCAAGGAACTTGCAGACAAAGCTTTATCCAAACCATCCTGAAGAAACTGTAAAATTCTAGGAATTCTAAAAGAATGCCAGGAGAATTTATGAGAAGAACACCATGAAATATAAGTCTTCCAAACTCGATAATAACTCTTCCTAGAAACAGATTTATGAGCCTGTAACATAGCATCAATCACTGAGTCAGAGAAACCTCTATGACTAAGCACTAAGCGTTCAATTTCCATACCTTCAAATTTAACGATTTGAGATCCTGATGGAAAAACGGTCCTTGAGACAGAAGGTCTGGTCTTAAAGGAAGTAGCCAAGGTTGGCAACTGGACATCTGGACAAGATCCGCATACCAGAACCTGTGAGACCATGCTGGTGCTACCAGAAACACAAATGATTGTTCCATGATGATCTTGGAGATCACTCTTGGAAGAAGAACTAGAGGCGGGAAGATATAAGCAGGTTGGTAAAACCAAGGAACTGCTAACGCATCCACTCCGCCTGAGGATCCCTGGACCTGGACAAGTACCTGGGAAGTTTCTTGTTTAGATGGGAAGCCATCAGATCTATTTCTGGAAGCCCCAGCATCTGAACAATCTGAAAAAACACATCTGGATGGAGAGACCACTTCCCCGTATGTAAAGTCTGACGGCTGAGATAATCCGTTTCCCAATTGTCTACACCTGGGATATGTACCACAGAAATTAGACAAGAGCTATCCGAGATACTTCTTTCATAGCTAGCGGACTGTGAGTCCCACCCTGATGATTGACATATGCCACAGTTGTGATATTGTCTGTCTGAAAACAAATGAATGATTCTCTCTTTAACAGAGGCCAAACCTGAAGAGCCCTGAAAATTGCACAGAGTTCTAAAATATTGATTGGTAAACTCTTGAGATTTTCAAACCCCTTGTGCTGTCAGAGATCCCCAGACAGTTCCCCAACCTGAAAGACTTGCATCTGTTGTGATCACAGTCCAGGTTGGACGAACAAAAGAGGCCCCTTGAACTATACGATGGTGATCTAACCACCAAGTCAAAGAGAGTCGAACATTGGGATTTAAGGATATTAATTGTGATATCCTCGTATAATCCCTGCACCATTGATTCAGCATACAAAGCTGAAGAGGTCTCATATGAAAATGAGCAAAGGGGATCTCGTCTGATGCTGCAGTCATGAGACCTAAAACTCCATGCACATAGCCACTAAAGGGAATGATTGAGACTGAAGGTTTCGACAAGCTGAAACCAATTGTATTTGTCTCTTGTCGGTTAGAGACAGAGTCATGGACACTGAATCCATCTGGAAACCTAAAAAGGTGACCCTTGTCTGAGGAATCAAGGAACTTTTTGGAAAATTGATCCTCCAACGATGTCTTTGAAGAAACACTAGTTGATTTGTGTGAGATTCAGCAGAATGTAAAGACTGAGCAAGTACCAAGATATCATCCAAATAAGGAAACACTGCAATACCCTGTTCTCTGATTACAGAGAGTAGGGCACCGAGAACTTTTGAAAAAATTATTGGAGCTGTCGCTAGGCCAAGTGGAAGAGCGACAAATTGGTAATGCTTGTCTAGAAAAGAGAATCTCAGAAACCGATAGTGGTCTGGATGAATATGAATATATGCATCCTGTAAGTCTATTGTGGACATATAATGCCCTTGCTGAACAAAAATCAGAATAGTCCTTATAGTCACCATTTTGAAAGTTGGCACTCTTACAAAAAGATTCAAAATTTTCAGATCCATAACTGGCCTGAATGAATTTTCTTTCTTTGGGACAATGAATAGATTTGAATAAAACCCCAGACCCTGAAACGGAATTGGTATGATTACGCCTGAAAACTCTAGATCTGAAACACACTTCAGAAAAGCCTGAGCCTTCACTGGATTTGCTGGAACGTGTGAGAGAAATTTTTTTCTCACAGGAGGTCTTACTCTGAATCCTATTCGATACCCTTGAGAGACATGTCAAGGTATATGTGAAGATTAATATATATATTATTATATATTTGGCTATCAGCACAAAATGATTCATTCATTTATAAGACATTAAATGCTTTGACTGACCAAAATGCAATCCTCCCCCATTCAGTATGCAAAGTTACAATGCGTCCAATTGTGGACAATAAAACATTTGATCTACTTAACTTAAACAGTCACTTCAAAGAAGGACAGATTGTCTCAAAAGATAATACACGGTGTATTGCAAGTTCTTAATTCAGACATGGGAGACATTGCTAAATTACATCAAGATCCAGCCGGAACCTTTCCTAAACACTCAATATGCTAAATTATGCAATTGTATAATCACAAACAGCCCTTTTGAAACTTGATTGGACTCAGGAAAAATCAGTTCTCAGCTGAACAGACAATTTCAAAGGAAACAGTGTTATGCACATAGGTGCTAAATTGCCCCTGTTGAATTAAATCAACATCTGTGCTGAACAGAAAAAAACACCAGCAAAAACACGTTACAATGAAGCTATTTTAACTTCAATTTTTAATACAGCCTACATGATTAAAAATAAAAAAATATAACAATGTTTTATCTGCTGTATTTTGTATGAATATATATATATATATATATATATATATATATATATATATATATATATATATATATATATATATATATATATATATTTACATATATTCAGACAACATATTAAATATGCCTCAGATTGTATTACATATACATATGGACATGGGAAATACAATTCAGAATTGTAATAGATTAAATAATTATATATATATATTTCAAAATGGGATTAGTATAACATATTGCTTGTTTTTCTATTTTCCAGATGAAGCTAAAAGATGATAAATACAGGATTGCCTGCATGGGATGACCTAAGTCATATCATATGATTATGCACTAAATATTTATGAAACTTTAAATACATCTCTTGAAATATAGTGAGATGGATGTATGGAAGTCACTTTGATGTGATATGACTATAAAATATTGATGTTTGATATCAAATTGTAAATTTTCTGTTGTGCTAAATGAAATATCAATGCTAACAAGAGAAATTTATTAATGCAATAATTTAAAGTATGTTAAATAATCATTATATAGGGAGATATTTAAAATATAGCAAAAATGAATGTTAGGACTGCATTGCTGTTTGTTTGTCATGCTGCCCCCCGATGGCCAAAATCCAGTATTACAGCCAGAAGGCCTTTGGCTGTTAAAAATGAAATTTCCCAGGTGACCAATTCATGCGCAGATCCGTAGGGCCTCCCATATTGTTTCATCAATGATTAAAACATATATAAGCTAAATGCAAGATAGAAAAAAGGACACATGCTGCTGACCTTTACTGATAACTGATTGCTGGGCGTCTGAAATACAGTTATTATAAGCAAAGCTGAGCTACCTTTTCTCATTGATTGCAAAATATACTTATTTGTCTTCTGAGATGAAACAAGAAGTTTTTGGAAACTGACTTATCGATTTGGTCATTTTTGGTGATGTATGATTGTTCTAATTTTTGATATTTAAATCCAAAGTATTTGGTAAAATATAAAAGGTTGCTAATTACAGGTAAATGTCTAAATCAAAATATATGCATAGTCACTGCAGTAAAATTACAACTGATAGACTTAAAGAGCATTATTTATATTTTAGAATTATATTCATAGTCCTGAATAGTTTTAAGCTTGCCTTTTGTATGCTAAATATTTAAAACAAACATCCATTGTTGCTGTAGGTAGCAGACTTAAAGGAATAAATTGTATTTTAACCTTGTATTCATAGCTGGTGTATTTTAAACTAATCCTAAATGCTAAGTAGTTTATCTTTGCAAATATAGATTTATAACTCAGAATTGGTCTTAATTGTAGATAACTACGAATTTATTTCAGCTTAAATAAATTGGCATAGGAATTGGTTGTTTACACAAATATATACAACTCTCTGGTATTTCAATTAGAGTGTATATTGTCCTATTGTTTAACTAAGCACTGTTAAAATTGGACCAGTCTGAATGTTAGGAGCTTATATCTTAGTCTCATTGTGATATTTTAAATGCAACTCTGATTTGGGAGGCTATTGTGAATAAGACAACTTTTATGAACTTTGCATAGCATATTTTAATAGTTTTAAACGTGTATAGTATTGACTCATATCCTGGTTCCTACAAATGTATTTTAATGTGTCTATAAATATTAACTAATAAAAAGAATTCAGGAATTTATATTAATTTTATGGTTTTTGGTATATGCATATTTTATTGGGGTTTAGTTTAAAGGATAATTATTAAATATATTGTGTTATAATCCAGCCATATACTGACAGACAATACTCTGAATATAATGATTTTGGACATAATCTGCCCAAATGTTTTGGAAAAATTTTAATCTGCCCCCACCAGCTGAGCTGGAATGAAGGCTGCACCATCATGCGGACTTGGGGGCTGGCTTTGGTTTCTTAAAGCCTTGGATTTATTCCAACTTGATGAAGGTTTTCATTTGGAACCAGATTCTTTGGTGGAAGGATAGGCTTTCTGTTCCTTATTCTGTTGATAAGAACGAAAACGATTAGAAGCTTTAGATTTACCCTTAGATCTTTTATCCTGAGGTAAAAAAAAAACTCCCTTCCCCCCCAGTGACAGTTGAAATAATTGAATCCAACTGATAACCAAATAAATTGTTACCTTAGAAAGAAAGAGATGGTAATCTAGACTTAGATACCATGTCAGCATTCCAATATTTGAGCCACAAAGCTCTTCTAGCTAAAATAGCTAGACATAGATTTAACATCAATTTTGATGATATCAAAAATAGCTTCACAGATAAAATGATTAGCATGTTGAAGCAAGCGAACAATGCTAGAAAAATCAGGATCCATTTCCTGTTGCGCTAAGCTTTCCAAACAAAAGGTTGATGCAGCTGCAACATCAGCCATGGATATAGCAGGCCTAAGAATGTAGCCAGAAAATAAATAAGCTTTTCTTAGATAAGATTCAAGTTTCCTATCTAAAGGATCCTTAAAAGAAGTACTATCTTCCATAGGAATAGTAGTACGTTTGGCAAAAGTAGAAATAACCCCATCAACTTTATGGATTTTTTCCCAAAACTCCAATATAACTGCTGGCAAAGGATACAACTTTTTAAACCTAGAAGGAGGAATACAAGAAGAACCAGGCCTATTCCATTCCTTTGAAATCATATCAGAAATAGCATCAGGAACTGGAAAAACCTCTGGAGTAACCACAGGTTTATAAACAGAATTTAAATGTTTACTAGTTTTAGTATCAAGAGGACTAGTTTCCTCAATATCCAAACTAATTAAAACCTCTCTTTACAAGGAACGAATATACTCCATCTTAAAGAGATAAGTAGATTTGTCAGTGTCAATATCTGAGGTAGGATCTTCTGAACCAGATAGATCCTCATCAGAGGAGGATAATTCAGAATGTTGTCGGTCATTTTAAATTTCTTCAACTTTATGAGAAGTTTTAAAAGACCTTTTACGTTTATTAGAAGGCGGAATAGCTGACAAAGCCTTCTGAATCGCATCAGAAATAAAATCTTTTATATTCACAGGGATATCATGCACATTAGATGTTGAAGGAACAACAGGCATTGTACTAGTACTGATGGATACATTCTCTGCATATAAAAGCTTATCATGACAACTGTTACATACTACAGCTGGAGATATAATCTCTGCTAACTTAAAACAGATACACTTAGCTTTGGTAGAACTGTTATCAGGCAGCAAGGTTTCAACAGTGGTTTCTGAGACAGGATCAGATTGAGACATCTTGCAAATGTAAGAGAAAAAAACAACATATAAATCAAAATGATCAATTTCCTTATATGGCAGTTTCATGAATGGCAAAAAATGCAAACCGCATAGTCCTCCGAGTATAAAAAAGGCAAGAGGCATATAGGAAGTGGGGTTTAAATAATTAAATTATTTGGCGGCAAGTATGACGCGCAGCGCAAATTTTTTTTGGCCCTAACAACATCCGGAAATGACAACTCGCATCATGGTAGACGCAACCTTGTGCAAGGAATTACAAATTTGCGTCACCGAAAGTACCTTGCGCCAAGAATGACACAATAAATATCAGCATTTTGCGACCTTGCAAGCCTAATTTTGCCCGCGAAAATTAATGAAAAAGCAGTCAATTTGAAGAAAAGACTATACCCCAGGTAAGAAAAAATAACTTCCTAAATATGTTTCCCAATTTTGCAAAAGGGAATATACATAAACCTAACTCATGGCAAATATAAGTACAATACATATATTTAAAACTTTATATTAATACATAAAGTGCCAAACCATAGCTGAGAGTGTCTTAAGTAATGAAAACAAACTTACCGAAAGACACCCATCCACATATAGCAGATAGCCAAACCAGTACTGAAAAAGTATCAGTAGAGGTAATGTAATATGAGAGTATATTGTCGATCTGAAAAGGGAGGTAGGAGATAAATCTCTACGACCGATAACAGAAAACTTTGAAAAGATATGAGGAAAACCATAGAATCAATAGGTGATACTCTCTTCACATCCCTCTGACAAACACTGTACTCTGAGAGGAATCGGGCTTCAAAATGCTGAGAAGCGCATATCACAGAAGAAAATCAAGCACAAACTTACTTCACCACCTCTATAGAAGGCAAAGTTTGTAAAACTAAATTGTGGGTGTGGTGAGGGGTGTATTTATAGGCATTTTGAGGTTTTGGAAACTTTGCCCCTCCTGGTAGGATTGTATATCCCATACGTCACTAGCTCATGGACTCTTGCCAATTACATAAAAGAAATCTAGAAGCTAGTAATTTTGTAGTGGCTACATGATGACTTAACCCTTGATTTCCTAAAGGACTGTACACCAGTCTCAGGAAATCATGTATTATTTAGAAAGTAAATTACGAGGACATGGGCTATAAATATAAAAAAGGTAAAAACAATACTATATTAGAAATCTAGCATTTTAAAATTTACTGCTAAGACACATGTACCCTCTGAAGTGCGGAGTCATATGATAACTTAGGTCTTGCTAATGATCTATAGTGCACAGGCAAACAAATATTACAGAAGCATTGTGTGTGCATGGTGTAAACTCGTCCATAGAGGCACCTATTAACCAGGAAAAAGCAAACTTACTTACATGTTTAGGACTGAGCTAGCACATCAGTCAAAAGGAAATTTATGCTTACCTGATAAATTTGTTTCTTTTTAGATACAAGTCCACGGATTTCATCCTTACTTGTGGGATATCGCCTCCTGGTCAGCAGGAGGAGGCAAACAGCACCACAGCAGAGCTGTATATATAGCTCCTCCCTTCCCTCCCACTCCAGTCATTCGACCGAAGTTAGGAAGAGAAAGGAAAAGCCAAGGTGCAGAGGTGACTGAAGTTTAACAAAAAACATAATTTATGTAAGAACTTACCTGATAAATTAATTTCTTTCATATTAGCAAGAGTCCATGAGCTAGTGACGTATGGGATATACATTCCTACCAGGAGGGGCAAAGTTTCCCAAACCTCAAAATGCCTATAAATACACCCCTCACCACACCCACAATTCAGTTTAACGAATAGCCAAGAAGTGGGGTGATAAAAAAGTGCGAAAGCATATAAAATAAGGAATTGGAATAATTGTGCTTTATACAAAAATCATAACCACCACAAAAAAAGGGCGGGCCTCATGGACTCTTGCTAATATGAAAGAAATGAATTTATCAGGTAAGTTCTTACATAAATTATGTTTTCTTTCATGTAATTAGCAAGAGTCCATGAGCTAGTGACGTATGGGATAATGACTACCCAAGATGTGGATCTTTCCACACAAGAGTCACTAGAGAGGGAGGGATAAAATAAAGACAGCCAATTCCTGCTGAAAATAATCCACACCCAAAAATAAAGTTTAACGAAAAACATAAGCAGAAGATTCAAACTGAAACCGCTGCCTGAAGTACTTTTCTACCAAAAACTGCTTCAGAAGAAGAAAATACATCAAAATGGTAGAATTTAGTAAAAGTATGCAAAGAGGACCAAGTTGCTGCTTTGCAAATCTGGTCAACCGAAGCTTCAGTCCTAAACGCCCAGGAAGTAGAAACTGACCTAGTAGAATGAGCTGTAATTCTTTGAGGCGGAGTTTTACCCGACTCAACATAGGCAAGATGAATTAAAGATTTCAACCAAGATGCCAAAGAAATGGCAGAAGCTTTCTGGCCTTTTCTAGAACCGGAAAAGATAACAAATAAACTAGAAGTCTTACGGAAAGATTTCGTAGCTTCAACATAATATTTCAAAGCTCTAACAACATCCAAAGAGTGCAACGATTTCTCCTTAGAATTCTTAGGATTAGGACATAATGAAGGAACCACAATTTCTCTACTAATGTTGTTGGAATTCACAACTTTAGGTAAAAATTCAAAAGAAGTTCGCAACACCGCCTTATCCTGATGAAAAATCAGAAAAGGAGACTCACAAGAAAGAGCAGATAATTCAGAAACTCTTCTGGCAGAAGAGATGGCCAAAAGGAACAAAACTTTCCAAGAAAGTAATTTAATGTCCAATGAATGCATAGGTTCAAACGGAGGAGCTTGAAGAGCTCCCAGAACCAAATTCAAACTCCAAGGAGGAGAAATTGACTTAATAACAGGTTTTATACGAACCAAAGCTTGTACAAAACAATGAATATCAGGAAGAATAGCAATCTTTCTGTGAAAAAGAACAGAAAGAGCAGAGATTTGTCCTTTCAAAGAACTTGCGGACAAACCCTTATCTAAACCATCCTGAAGAAACTGTAAAATTCTCGGTATTCTAAAAGAATGCCAAGAAAAATGATGAGAAAGACACCAAGAAATATAAGTCTTCCAGACTCTATAATATATCTCTCGAGATACAGATTTACGAGCCTGTAACATAGTATTAATCACAGAGTCAGAGAAACCTCTTTGACCAAGAATCAAGCGTTCAATCTCCATACCTTTAAATTTAAGGATTTCAGATCCTGATGGAAAAAAGGACCTTGTGACAGAAGGTCTGGTCTTAACGGAAGAGTCCACGGTTGGCAAGAGGCCATCCGGACAAGATCCGCATACCAAAACCTGTGAGGCCATGCCGGAGCTACCAGCAGAACAAACGAGCATTCCTTCAGAATCTTGGAGATTACTCTTGGAAGAAGAACTAGAGGCGGAAAGATATAGGCAGGATGATACTTCCAAGGAAGTGATAATGCATCCACTGCCTCCGCCTGAGGATCCCGGGATCTGGACAGATACCTGGGAATTTTCTTGTTTAGATGGGACGCCATCAGATCTATTTCTGGAAGTTCCCACATTTGAACAATCTGAAGAAATACCTCTGGGTGAAGAGACCATTCGCCCGGATGCAACGTTTGGCGACTGAGATAATCCGCTTCCCAATTGTCTATACCTGGGATATGAACCGCAGAGATTAGACAGGAGCTGGATTCCGCCCAAACCAAAATTCAAGATACTTCTTTCATAGCCAGAGGACTGTGAGTCCCTCCTTGATGATTGATGTATGCCACAGTTGTGACATTGTCTGTTTGAAAACAAATGAACGATTCTCTCTTCAGAAGAGGCCAAAACTGAAGAGCTCTGAAAATTGCACGGAGTTCCAAAATATTGATCGGTAATCTCACCTCCTGAGATTCCCAAACTCCTTGTGCCGTCAGAGATCCCCACACAGCTCCCCAACCTGTGAGACTTGCATCTGTTGAAATTACAGTCCAGGTCGGAAGCACAAAAGAAGCCCCCTGAATTAAACGATGGTGATCTGTCCACCATGTTAGAGAGTGTCGAACAATCGGTTTTAAAGATATTAATTGAGATATCTTCGTGTAATCCTTGCATCATTGCTTCAGCATACAGAGCTGAAGAGGTCGCATGTGAAAACGAGCAAAGGGGATCGCGTCCAATGCAGCAGTCATAAGACCTAGAATTTCCATGCATAAGGCTACCGAAGGGAATGATTGTGACTGAAGGTTTCGACAAGCTGCAATCAATTTTAGACGTCTCTTGTCTGTTAAAGACAGAGTCATGGACACTGAATCCATCTGGAAACCCAGAAAGGTTACCCTTGTCTGAGGAATCAAAGAACTTTTTGGTAAATTGATCCTCCAACCATGATCTTGAAGAAACAACACAAGTCGATTCGTATGAGATTCTGCTAAATGTAAAGACTGAGCAAGTACCAAGATATCGTCCAAATAAGGAAATACCACAATACCCTGTTCTCTGATTACAGACAGAAGGGCACCGAGAACCTTTGTAAAAATTCTTGGAGCTGTAGCTAGGCCAAACGGCAGAGCCACAAACTGGTAATGCTTGTCCAGAAAAGAGAATCTCAGGAACTGATAATGATCTGGATGAATCGGAATATGCAGATATGCATCCTGTAAATCTATTGTGGACATATAATTCCCTTGCTGAACAAAAGGCAAGATAGTCCTTACAGTTACCATCTTGAACGTTGGTATTCTTACATAACGATTCAATATTTTTAGATCCAGAACTGGTCTGAAGGAATTCTCCTTCTTTGGTACAATGAAGAGATTTGAATAAAACCCCATCCCCTGTTCCGGAACTGGAACTGGCATAATTACTCCAGTCAACTCTAGATCTGAAACACATTTCAGAAATGCTTGAGCTTTACTGGATTTACTGGGACACGGGAAAGAAAAAATCTCTTTGCAGGAGGTCTCATCTTGAAACCAATTCTGTACCCTTCTGAAACAATGCTCTGAATCCAAAGATTGTGAACAGAATTGATCCAAATTTCCTTGAAAAAACGTAACCTGCCCCCTACCAGCTGAGCTGGAATGAGGGCCGCACCTTCATGTGGACTTAGAAGCAGGCTTTGCCTTTCTAGCTGGCTATGATTTATTCCAGACTGGAGATGGTTTCCAAACTGAAACTGCTCCTGAGGATGAAGGATCAGGCTTTTGTTCTTTGTTGAAACGAAAGGAACGAAAACGATTATTAGCCCTGCTTTTACCTTTAGATTTTTTATCCTGTGGTAAAAAAGTTCCTTTCCCACCAGTAACAGTTGAAATAATGGAATCCAACTGAGAACCAAATAATTTGTTACCCTGGAAAGAAATGGAAAGTAAAGTTGATTTAGAAGCCATATCAGCATTCCAAGTTTTAAGCCATAAAGCTCTTCTAGCTAAAATAGCTAGAGACATAAACCTGACATCAACTCTGATAATATCAAAAATGGCATCACAGATAAAATTATTAGCATGCTGTAGAAGAATAATAATATCATGAGAATCATGATGTGTTACTTGTTGCGCTAAAGTTTCCAACCAGAAAGTTGAAGCTGCAGCAACA
This sequence comes from Bombina bombina, assembly GCF_027579735.1. Classification (NCBI taxonomy): domain Eukaryota; kingdom Metazoa; phylum Chordata; class Amphibia; order Anura; family Bombinatoridae; genus Bombina; species Bombina bombina. The sequence goes on along the minus strand of NC_069502.1, from coordinate 864,593,722 downwards.
TCAGCCAAAGATATAGCAGGTCTAAGAAGATTACCTGAACACAGATAAGCTTTTCTTAGAAAGGATTCAATTTTCCTATCTAAAGGATCCTTAAACGAAGTACCATCTGACGTAGGAATAGTAGTACGTTTAGCAAGGGTAGAAATAGCCCCATCAACTTTAGGGATTTTGTCCCAAAATTCTAATCTGTCAGACGGCACAGGATATAATCGCTTAAAACGTTTAGAAGGAGTAAATGAATTACCCAATTTATCCCATTCTTTGGAAATTACTGCAGAAATAGCATTAGGAACAGGAAAAACTTCTGGAATAACCACAGGAGCTTTAAATACCTTATCCAAACGTTTAGAATTAGTATCAAGAGGACCAGAATCCTCTATTTCAAAAGCAATTAGTACTTCTTTAAGTAAAGAACGAATAAATTCCATTTTAAATAAATATGAAGATTTATCAGCATCAACCTCTGAGACAGAATCCTCTGAACCAGAAGAGTCATCAGAATCAGAATGATGATGTTCATTTAAAAATTCATCTGTAGGGAGAGAAGTTTTAAAAGATTTTTTACGTTTACTAGAAGGAGAAATAACAGACATAGCCTTCTTTATGGATTCAGAAACAAAATCTCTTATATTATCAGGAACATTCTGCACCTTAGATGTTGAAGGAACTGCAACAGGCAATGGTACTTTACTAAAGGAAATATTATCTGCTTTAACAAGTTTGTCATGACAATCAATACAAACAACAGCTGGAGGAATAGCTACCAAAAGTTTACAGCAGATACACTTAGCTTTGGTAGATCCAGCACTAGACAGCGATTTTCCTGTAGTATCTTCTGACTCAGATGCAACGTGAGACATCTTGCAATATGTAAGAGAAAAAACAACATATATATAAAGCAAAATTGATCAAATTCCTTAAATGACAGTTTCAGGAATGGGAAAAAATGCCAAAGAACAAGCTTCTAGCAACCAGAAGCAATGAAAAATGAGACTTAAATAATGTGGAGACAAAAGCGACGCCCATATTTTTCGCGCCAATAAGACGCCCACATTATTTGGCGCCAAAATGACGCCACATCCGGAACGCCGACATTTTTGGCGCAAAATAACGTCAAAAAATTACGCAACTTCCGGCGACACGTATGACGCCGGAAACGGAAACAAATTTTTTGCGCCAAAAAAGTCCGCGCCAAGAATGACGCAATAAAATGAAGCATTTTCAGCCCCCGCGAGCCTAACAGCCCACAGGGAAGAGTCAAATTTTTGAAGGTAAGAAAAAATGATTAAATCAAATGCATTATCCCAAATATGAAACTGACTGTCTGAAAATAAGGAAAGTTGAACATTCTGAGTCAAGGCAAATAAATGTTTGAATACATATATTTAGAACTTTATAAACAAAGTGCCCAACCATAGCTTAGAGTGTCACAGAAAATAAGATTTACTTACCCCAGGACACTCATCTACATGTTTGTAGAAAGCCAAACCAGTACTGAAACGAGAATCAGCAGAGGTAATGGTATATATAAGAGTATATCGTCGATCTGAAAAGGGAGGTAAGAGATGAATCTCTACGACCGATAACAGAGAACCTATGAAATAGACCCCGTAGAAGGAGATCACTGCATTCAAATAGGCAATACTCTCCTCACATCCCTCTGACATTCACTGCACGCTGAGAGGAAAACCGGGCTCCAACTTGCTGCGAAGCGCATATCAACGTAGAATCTAGCACAAACTTACTTCACCACCTCCATCGGAGGCAAAGTTTGTAAAACTGAATTGTGGGTGTGGTGAGGGGTGTATTTATAGGCATTTTGAGGTTTGGGAAACTTTGCCCCTCCTGGTAGGAATGTATATCCCATACGTCACTAGCTCATGGACTCTTGCTAATTACATGAAAGAAATAAGACCTGTCTCATAAAACAGGGTGGGCCGTGTACTCATCGTATCTAAAAAGAAAAGGGAAATGTATTCTTACCTGATAAATTTGTTTCTTTTACGATACGATGAGTCCACGGATTTCATCCTTACTTGTGGGATATCGCCTCCTGGTCAGCAGGAGGAGGCAAAGAGCTCCACAGCAGAGCTGCATAAATAGCTCCTCCCTTCCCTCCCAACCCAGTCATTCGACCGAAGTTAGGAAGAGAAAGGAAAAGCCAAGGAGCAGAGGTGACTAAAGTTTAACAAAAATAAAGACCTGTCTCATAAAAAACAGGGAGGGCCATGGACTCATCGTATCGTAAAAGAAACAAATTTATCAGGTAAGAATAAAATTTCCCTTTTCTTTTACAAGATACGATGAGTCCACGGATTTCATCCTTACTTGTGGGATACAATACCAAAGCTATAGTACACTGATGAAACGGGAGGGACAAGACAGGGAACCTAAACGGAAGGCACCACTGCTTGAAGAACCTTTCTCCCAAAAGCAGCAAAAGTATCAAATTTGGAAAATTTGGAAAAAGTGTGAAGAGACGACCAAGTTGCAGCTTTGCATATCTGTTCCACAGATGCATCATGTTTAAATGCCCATGAGGAAGCCGCAGCCCTAGTGGAATGAGCCGTAATTCGTTCAGGAGGCTGCTGTCCAGAAGTCTCATATGCCAAATGAATGATGCTCTTCAGCCCCAACTTTGGCACTACCCCCAGCATCAGCCATCTCTATGAGTTCAATAAAATTAAATAGAGAGTTGCCCAATATAGTACATATAAACTGTATACCAGCAGAAATATCCCAGCGCTTCTAGGCTAAGTTCAGAAATGCCAGAATGTCTGGAGGAAATAAGCAATATGTCGGTTCTCATTCTTCCTTATACATTAATGAGAATCTGCATACTGACGAAGGGAAGCCCGTAAGCCCATAGCCCCATATAGAAAAAGGCAGAGTACAGTCAGTTCTGAGATATGCTGCAGAGCCCCAGAAATGAAAGACTGCACTTACCTCCATGCTGAGGAACAGCATGAGAAACTCACAGTGTCAAGAGGTCCACTCTTCCTCCTGAGGTCCTGTGAAGACAGAAGGGTCTTAGTTAAACTTCTCTAAGACCATCACAGAAGAGCAGCACAATTATGGGAGGCGCAGCGAGGTTAAAAACCTCACCAGTTCCCATAGCCATAAGGCTATACCTCCAGAGGCTGCTCTATAGTAAAATAGTACACTTTGGCACCATTTAAAAACAAAAAACTCTTGATTGAAGAATCTAAACTAACACCTCACCTTACCTCTTCCTATCACTAACACAGGCAAAGAGAATGACTGGGTTGGGAGGGAAGGGAGGAGCTATTTATGCAGCTCTGCTGTGGAGCTCTTTGCCTCCTCCTGCTGACCAGGAGGCGATAGCCCACAAGTAAGGATGAAATCTGTGGACTCATCGTATCTTGTAAAAGAAACAAATTTATCAGGTAAGCATACATTTCCTTTTCTTTTTAAAGATACAATAAGTCCATCGATTTCATCCTTACTTGTGGGATACAATACCAAAGCTAGAGTATACGGATGAAAAGGGACAAGACAGGGAACCTAAACGGAAGGCACCACTGCTTGAAGAACTTTCCTCCCAAAAACAACCTCAGATGAGGAAAAGGTATCAAATTTGGAAAATTTGGAAAAAGTGTGAAGAGACAACCAAGTTGCAGCCTTGCAAATCTGTTCAACAGAAGCATCATTTTTGAATGCCCATGAGGAAGCCACAGCCCTAGTGGAATGAGCCGTAATTCATTCAGGAGGCTGCTGTCCAGCAGTCTCATAAGCAAAGCGGGTGATACTCTTCAGCCAAAAAGAAAGAGGGAGCCGTAGCTTTCTGACCCCTACGTGTCCCAGAAAAAACAACAAATAATGAAGACGATTGGCGAAAATACTTAGTCGCCTGTAAGTAGAACTTCAAAGTACGGACCACGTCCAAATTATGTAACAGACGCTCCTTCTTAGAAGAAGGATTAGGACACAAGGAAGGAACAACAATTTCCTGGTTAATATTCTTATTTGAAACAACCTTAGGAAGAAAACCCGGTTTGGTTCACAACACCACCTTATGCGAATGGAAAATAAGATAAGGAGAATCACATTGTAATGCCGAAAGCTCAGATACTCTTCGAGCAGAAGAAATAGCAACCAAAAATAAAACTTTCCAAGATAATAACTTGATATCTATGGAATGCATAGGTTCAAACGGAACCCCTTGAAGAACTATAAGAATTAAATTCAAACTCCAAGGAGGAGCAATAGGTCTAAACACAGGCCTGATCCTAGTCAGAGCCTGACAAAAAGATTGGACACCTGGAACATCAGCCAGACGCTTGTGTAACAAAATAGACAAAGCAGAAATCTGTCCTTTTAAGGAACTTGCTGACAACCCTTTCTCTAATCCTTCTTGGAGAAAAGACAAAATCCTGGGAATCCTAACCCTACTCCATGAGTAGCCCTTGGATTCGCACCAATAAGGATATTTTAGCCATATCTTATGGTAAATCTTCCTAGTAACAGGCTTACGTGCCTGAATCAAGGTATCTATGACCGACTCCGAAAACCCTCGCTTAGATAAAACTAAGTGTTCAATCTCCAAGCCGTCAGCTGCAGAGAAACTAGATTCGGATGATGGAAGGGTCCCTGAATGAGAATATCTTTCCTCAATGGGAGTTTTCATAGAGGCTGAGATGACATGTCCACCAGATCGGCATACCAAATCCTGCGAGGCCACGCAGGGGCAATGAGGATCACCGATGCCCTCTCCTGTTTGACTCGAACAATCACCCGGGGGAAGGAGAGCAAATGGAGGGAATACATAAGCTAGGCGGAAAGACCAAGGCACTGCCAAGGCATCTATCAGCTTGGCCTGGGGATCCCTGGACCTGTATCTTGGAAGCTTGGCATTCTGACGAGATGCCATGAGATCCAACTCCGGCCTGTCCTATCTGAGAATCAGGTTTGAAAATACCTCCGGATAGAGTTCCCATTCTCTCGGATTAAATGTCTGTCTGCTCAGAAAATCCGCTTCCCAGTTTTCCACCCCAGGGATGTGGATTGCTGACAGATGGCAAGAGTGAGACTCCGCCCACTGTATTATCTTGGCTTATTCTGTCATTGCTATGGAAATCTTTGTTCCTCCCTGATGATTGATGTAAGCTACAGTTGTTATGTTTCCGACTGAAATCTGATGAATCGGGCCGAAGCCAACTGAGGCCAAGCCTGAAGCGCATTGAATATCGCTCTCAACTCTAGAATATTGATGGGAAGGAGAGACTCTGCCTGAGTCCATACACCCTGAGCCCGTAGGGAGTTCCAGACTGTTTCCCATCCTAACAGGCTGGCATCCGTTGTCACCATCACCCATGAGGGTCTGCGGAAGCAAGTCCCCTGGGATAGATGATCCAGCGACAACCACCACAGAAGAGAGTCCCTTGTCTCCTGATATAGATTTATTCGAGGAGATACATCTGTATAATCTCAATTCCACTGTCTGAGCATGCTCAGTTGCAGAGGCCTGAGATGGAATCGAGCAAACAGAATGATGTCCATTGCCGCCACCATCAACCCAATTACCTCCATGCACTAAGCCACTGAGGGCCGAGGATTGGACTGAAGGGCTTGACATGTATCCATGATCTTTAACCGTCTGACCTCTGTCAGAAAAATTTTCAAGAAGGGCACCCTTGTCTGCGGAATTAGTGAACTCTTTCCCAGATTTACCTTCCACCCATGAGTCCTAAGGAAGGATAGGACAATGTCGGTATGAGACTTTGCTAGCTGATAAGATGACGCTTGAATCAGAATATCGTCCAGATACGGCGACACCACAATGCCCCGCGGTCTTAGAACCGCCAGCAGGGACCCCAGAACCTTTGCGAAAATTCTGGGTGCTGTGGCCAGGCCGAAAGGAAGAGCCACGAACTGAAAATGTTTGTCCAGAAAGGCAAACCTCAGGAACTTGTGATGATCTCTGTGGATAGGAACATGAAGATATGCATCCTTTAGATCCATGGTAGTCATAAATTGACCCTCCTGGATCAATGGAAGAATGGTACGAATAGTTTCCATCTTGAAGGATAGGACTCTGAGAAACTTGTTCAGACTTTTGAGGTAAAATAGGTCGGAACGTTGCCTCCTTTTTGGGGACTACAAACAGATTTGAATAAAACCCTTGTCCCCGTTCCTGTATTGGGAAGGGATATATTACTCCCATGGAAAAGAGGTCTCCTACACAATGTAAGAACGCCTCTCTTTTTATCTGGTCTGCAGATAATCGAGAAAGAAGAAACCTTCCTCTGGGGGAAGAATTTCTGAACTCCAACTGATATCCCTGAGACACAATGTCCAGTGCCCAGGGATCCTGAACATCTCTTATCCAAGCTTGGACAAAGAGAGAGAGTCTGCCCCCTAATAGATCCGGTCCCGGATCTGGGGCCGACCCTTCATGCTGACTTGGAAGCAGCAGCAGGCATCTCTAATAGCGTCGGCTATAGGGTACATTTTTTTAAAAACGGGAGGAGAGAAGGGAATACCTGGTCTCTCCCATTCCTTTGTAATAATCTCTGAAGTCCTCTTTGGGACTGGAAAGACATCCGAATAAGATGGAACTTCCAAGTATCTGTCAAACTTACTCAATTTCTCTGGAGGGACCAATATTGAGTCACAATCATCCAGAGTAACCAACACCTCCCTCAGTAATAAACGGAGGTGCTCAAGCTTAAACCTGAAAGAAACTACATCAGAATCAGTCAAAGGTACAGCATTCCCTGATTCAGAAAGTTCACCTTCAGAGAGTACCTCTGTACCCTCCAACTCAGAACCCCGGGAGGGTACTTCTGCAATCGCCATCATAGTATCAGAGGCTGAATTGACTACATAGTTGTCCTGTCTTGAACGCTTGCCGTGCGATATGGGAAAATTAGATAACGCATCAGAAAGTGTAGAGGACATCACTGCAGCTATGTCTTTTAACGTAAATGCTGCAGAAACTGGTGAAATACAAGGTCTCGCTTGAGCGGGCGTTTAGGGCTGTGACGCTTGGGGAGAAAGCTGCGGCATACTCTGCATCTCATCTGTAGACTCTTGAGAAGCATTCGCCTTAGGCAAAGATTTGTCAAAAAAAAATGTTGTCTCTATAATGTAAGGCATGAGGGACAAAAAGGAGCAGGAGGTTCCACAGTGGCATTCAAACACATAGAACACGTTACAGTCTGGATATCACCTGAATCCATGACAATAGAAAGCAAGAAACACTTTGGTCTTTAAATTATAGGTTTTCAATTTATAGCCAAACAGTATAGAAATATCAGCACAGACTAAAAATCAGTCAGAATACTTTAAACCTGACTAGATACTGTGCCTTTAAAAAAGAAAGTATTAACAATATGTCAGTTTTTGCACTGAGAAACGATATCAGTACCATTAGGATGAATTATAACCTAACCAGCACCTCGCCTCAACAGCTCTGCTGAGGCGCCTACCTTCCCCCACGGTCCTCTGACCACACTAATAACGAATCCGGGATGTAGTCAACAAACGCCCAAGACCGCTTGCTTAACTTTCAACCATGTGGTCGTGGCGTTACTCGCATGGGCGTCACATCGGCCATTGCTGAAAGTAGTCTAAAAAAAGACCGGACCATGAGACAAAAACACAGCCGTAAACCGGAGTCTTATAGCAAGACTCCGGTAACATACCCCCAGCGTCAATTCGTATAAGCACACTAAGCAGTGACCTATAACAAGCCCTCCGGTATAACATACAGTCCTGTTATCATACATTAGGCCAAATAAATTATAGCTCTTAACATTTGACATAATGTAAACAGCACCCTTGTGTCGGTTGACATGGCCCCATGAAAACTCCCACACACTATTACAGAGAAAAGCCCTACCCAGAGAGCCCTTGTTCCCCAACAGGTCAGAAGTGTACAGTCATTTCTGAGGTAGCAAGTGTCCCAGAAAGTAAAAGACTGCACTTACCTCTGTGCTGAGCGACAACATGATCAGTCTCACAGGATCAAGAGGTCTGCTCCCTCCTGCAGCTCTGTGGACACAAAAGGGCCTTAGTTAATATCTGCTAAGACCATCAGCATCTGAAGGGCAGCACTAATATGGAAGGCGCAGTGAGGGTTAAGTCCCACCAGTTCCCATTGCTCTAAAGCCACCTGTAGCTCTACTCTAGAGGCTGACAAGGAATATGGCTACACCCTATGGTAAAATAGCACTCACTCGTACCATTTAAAACATAATAAACTCTTGATTGAAGAATCTAAACTAACACCTCACTTTACCTCTTCCTATCACTAACACAGGCAAAGAGAATGACTGGAGTGGGAGGGAAAGGAGGAGCTATATATACAGCTCTGCTGTGGTGCTCTTTGCCTCCTCCTGCTGACCAGGAGGCGATATCCCACAAGTAAGGATGAAATCCGTAGACTCATCGTATCTTTAAAAAGAAATAAGGTATTTCTTTGAAAAATGTGTTCATAATGCTATTTATGTATGCGCAATTTTATGAGAAACTTGTAGGTTACTTTACTGGAAGTTCCATGGTCAGACACATCACATGTGCACTCACCTTTGCTCTGCATCCGTCAGACATGTCACACACGTGCACTCACCATTGCTCTGCATCCGTCAGACACATCACACTCGTGCACTCACCTGTACCCTGCGTCCCACAGACACATCACATGTGCACTCACCTGTACCCAGCGTTCCACAGACATATCACACATGTACACTCACCTGTATTTATATTGTCACATATTTCCTGCTCTGCGGCTTCTGGCATATTACTTAGCCACTGATCTTCTGTTTGTTCCATGTTACATGAAATCTTAGCATCTTTTTCATCTGGAAAAAAAAGAATAAATAAATAAATCACTATTTACATGGTCTCTATTTAGTTTAGTGTGATATATTGTGTAATTTAAGTTAAAAACACCTGAGCCTACATCACTAGCAGTCACATCTGGAGGAAACCACCCATGTAATGACATCAGCACAACAGTAAATACAACCTGTGTCATACAGTAAAGCAAGTTAGCTGGGAATTAGTTACTTTACTAGCTGCAAATACAGCCCCCATTGTAACCAATTAGAATTCCCATGTAAGAGTTATTACAGGGTTTTGTGAGGTTTTTGAAAATAACATCCATTCACTTGTGCCCTGCATCCCTCAAGCACATCACACACGTACACTCACCTGTGCCCTGCATCCCCCATACATGTCACACACATACACTCACCTGTGCCCTGCATCCCTCAGACACATCACACACATACACTCACCTGTGCTCTGCATCCCCCATACATGTCACACACATACACTCACCTGTGCCCTGCATCCCTCAGACACATCACACACATACACTCACCTGTACCCTGCATCCCCCATACATGTCACCCACATGATGTGTGTGACATGTATTTTTTGGTTATCACTTTTTTGGAATCATTTTTTGATCAACACTAGTTTGTGTACACACTAGTACAATCTGTGATCACCTTCTTTTATAACCATTTTTTCCCCTTTTTTTCCACATATGATACACACCACGTTGTGAATTTTTATTTGTATTTTCTCATATTTTTTTTTTTTATATATTTCTCTGCTTCTGTACAATTTGTATATTGCATCGATCAGACTAGTAGGAACCAACCTACCAGTGACTTGAACCATTTTCGGGTAGCCCTGTACCCAATGTTATAGAGGGTAGTTGAGTCCAACCACCTCTACGATTTACATACCCATATCAGTTCTAACAATATCGTAACTTTCTCTTGGAGGGACATATTCCCCCTGGTATTCAAACCTATATTTTAAGTGCTGTGTTTTTTAGAATTGTTTTTATAAATATATATATATATATATATATATATATATATATATATATATATATATATATATATATATATATATATATATATATATATATATATATATATATGTTTTTATGTACCATGGATCCATGTTTAGTGATGTAATTTGTGTTTGTATTAAAATTGTGTTATTACTTTTATCCTTATCATTTTTTACCATTATTAACCTTTGCAGTTAATCACAGGGATATAGCCCCCACATAAGATAGTGTGAACACATCCCTCACACACACACCAGACCTTGCCTTTGTTGGCGCTCCACTCTTAACTTATCTTCTATTAGTACTCTTCCCGTGGGCATTGGGGGCCCATTTTAGATAGGAGCTACAGGTCCTTCTAGCGCTGTGAGAATAATTCTCTGATAATCTAAGTACTCCCCATCTCTCATAAGCAGCTTGTATGTGAGTGTGTTTCTAGTGTTTTCTAGTGAGTTTTTACCCTATTCACTTCATTTCACTATCTCTAGTCCAATATAGACAGAGATGGACTTTACTAAATCTATTAGGCAAGACATTACCTTAGAGATCAATGGTATATCCACGCCCAACACTAAGACTGGACCGGGTGTAGTAGACTTTACCTCTGTGTTTAAGAATCTAGAGAGATTACTAATACAAGAAGTCAAATATAAGGCAGAAATAACTTTTCTGAGAAAATGCCTGGAGTTAAATATCATCCCGAAGGGGCTGATAATTAAGAAAGAGTGTGCATTCCAATCAGATAACCCAGATTTCACCAAGCAATGGTGTGATATACTCATAAGAGCATCAAGGTCACTCATGGAAGCTATTATTGAACATAGAGAGTCTATTCTAAAACAAGTAGACATAGAGATTAAAACCAATGAGGATGACCTGATCGGACCAGAGGGTCACCCGATAGACACCAAAGAAGTAATCGAGAAGAAAGAGAATTTGGAAAGGAGGGTCTCCAAGATTAGAGAAGATATTATAAGCAAGAAAAGCAAGAAATTAAATAGAGAACTCAACCTTATTAGGAACAGTGAAGAAGGTCATGCCATTGAAGATACAGAGACAGAAGCCCCACATCCAAGTATTTTGGAGGAAAGACCGCCCGCTGACGAAGAGTGGACAATGGTCACATATAAAAAGAGTAGACAGAAACCAAGATTCCAGAACAGAGAGGATCAGGTTTATGAACAAGAACAAAACACCCCAAGAGAAAGATACAACCAATTTGAACATAGACAACATCAGAACCAATTCAGGTGGGGAAGAGAAAGACCACCGCATATGTTCAACCACAGGAACCAGTGGGGCTATCCACGTCGGCCCAGTGGGGCAATGTACAGGAGGAATAATTATAATGGCGATTTCCATAACCATAGGGAGTCGAACAGTCATATCTCCCATAGACCATTTAATCAAAGGGAGAACTTCCATTCCCCTCGCTGGAACCCAGACGAGGAATTTACATATGGATATGATCATTATCCAAGATGGAGGAACTATGACAGATCTACCTATGGGAGTGACCCCACCAGACCAAATGAAAGAAGACAGTTCGATACTAGACCTGAGGAAACACCATACACACCGAACAGGTTTAACAAACAACAATACCCGAAGTACCAGAATCACCATTCCAACAACTACAACTACAGTAGGAGGGAATACCAAGGTTATAGGAATACGCCCAATGGCAACCAACCGAAATCTATGGATCCACAGAATCGGGTGACCATACAACAAGATCCGAGACCCACGATCAGTACACCAGTCAACAGGGTTATCAGTGAGAAACCCAGCACCACTCTTACCAACTTGACTTCAGGACATCATTTTTTAGAAGAACATCAGATCACAACCAAGGAATTAGAAAGGACTTCCACAAAAAGAAAAAATTCCAATGCAGACGATTTCCAACATCCTATGGATAAAAGAAAAATCGTAGAGGAAAGAGGGGCGGAAGGAGAATAAACACCAACAAGCAAAAACCAGAGTCCAAAAGTCCAGAGAAGAAAAATACGCCCAAAGGGATTTTCAATCCCAGCACTACCACTTTAACAGAGCAGGAGAATTCAGTTTTAGGATATGGACTCTCCTTCGCACCCTCCAAAAGTCTCAACAAATTCGATACATTTGTTAATATCAAACAGTTTGTAAGGAAATTGACGCTAAAGCGACATTTCATGAAATCTCCGATAGAACATAATACAAGACCTTTGGGAATAAGATCAAACATACAATCTGGTTTAGATCCATACCAGCATTCTGACCTCAAACCCAGGTCATCGTTTTATCCCACCCAAAGCAAAGGTAACGCCATAGAAGCCTTTGAGACCATAGTATGCAGCAATCTGAAGAACATTAGCCAAAACCAATTGAACAAGTATAAACACAACCTCACGAAAAGCCAGATGCAAACTATCAGAACACTAGAGAAAAACAAAGACTTGGTGATCAAACCCGCGGATAAGGGTGGCGGGATTGTGGTCCTAAACAAAGAGGACTACAGTACAGAATGCAGAAGGATTCTATCCGACCAGGAGACTTACGAGGTCCTGAGAAACAATCCCGTAGGAGGGTATAAGGACGAATTAGAAGGCTTATTAGGGGAGGCACACGACAATGGAATTCTTAACAATAAAGAACACAGTTATATTGACATCAAACACCCTGTCACCACTGTCTTCTATTACCTCCCTAAAATTCATAAGACACTCATCAACCCCCCGGGAAGACCCATCATATCAGGCATTGGGTCTTTATCCAGCAATCTGTCTGAATATCTAGACAGGAATCTACAGAAATATGTGATACAATTACCATCTTACATAAGAGATTCCACACAAGTATTAAACATATTGGAAAACATAGAATGGATGGAAGACTATCTACTCGTCACCTGTGACGTCACCTCCTTATACACCAGTATACCGCATGAAGGAGGTCGGGAGGCGATAGAATACTTCCTAGGGAAGGATGACACAGTGCCGGAACTCCAGAAGAGATTTATCTTAGAGGGAATCAACTTTATTCTGACACACAACTACTTTAACCATGATGGGAAATTTTATAGACAGCTGTGCGGTACAGCTATGGGGACCAGGTTCGCGCCGAGCTATGCGAATCTTTATATGGGCAAGTGGGAACATATATTTTGGGAATCCTGCCCAGCCGGCGCGGACCTGGTCTCCTATCATAGATACATAGATGAAATCCTTTTAATATGGAAAGGATCCAAGGAAGACCTCGAACATACCATCAGTGTCATGAATGATAACATCTGCAACCTAAAATTCACCCATGAGATCAGCAGTACGGAAATCACATTCTTGGATTTGAAAATAACAGTAGAAGATGGGAAACTTAAGACCTCCACATACTTCAAACCCGTGGATTGTAACAATTACATCCACAGGGACAGCTGCCATCACGTAAGATGGAAGGAGAACATACACAAGGGGCAGTTACTGAGACTAAAGAAGAACTGCTCGGATTCAACCCTATGGGAAACACAGGCGAAAGAACTTAAGTCACGATTTCTGGAAAGAGGATATGGAGAAGATAAACTAAATAAGGACATAGAGGAAGTAAGAAGAAGAGACCGCAAAGAACTACTTAAATACAGGAACAAGGAAAATGTGATCGAAAACAACACCAACTCTATAGATGTCGCCTTTATCACTCAGTACAGTGAGAATAGGCGAACTATAGAGAAAATTCTAGAAAGGCATTGGCATATACTTAAGAACGATGACATTATAGGAGAGACACTCATGGATAGACCTAGATTCATCTACAGGAAATCGAATAACCTTAAGACCATACTGTCGCCAAGTATTCCACGCTTAAGACCAGCAGAAGAGAGAGATGTATCAGGCAAACACATCCAAGGCTTTTTCCCATGCCCCAGCTGCAAGGCATGTAAGAGAGGCCTGAAGATTAGACATTTCTTCTCTCACTACTCGAATAAGAAACACGTAATTAAAAATTTGATTAGGTGCAGCAATAAGGGAGTAATATACATAGTACAGTGCAGTTGTGGCCTCCAGTATGTCGGCCAGACATCGAGGTGCCTGAAAGATAGGATTCGGGAACACCTATTACAAATTGAACATGGCAACACAGAGACTGCCCTATACAGGCATTTTGCACTCCGACATAAAGGCAATTTGAAAGATCTAAGTTTTTATGGAATCCAAGTAATAAAACCCAATTGGAGGGGAGGGGACTATGAAAAGCAACTCCTGATTTCAGAGTCAAGATGGATCTTCGAGTTAGATTGCCTTTTTCCCAAAGGTCTTAATAACAAGGAAGACCTTTCCCACTTATTGAATTTAAAATAGACAACATCCTGAGATCATCAAAATAACGAGTTGCAAAATGCCGATATAAGTCTAGCCAAAAGATCTTTTATGAAATATATAGAGTGACCAATAATCTATCAAATCCCTTACATAGGTTAATATCTAATCAATTGAAGCACATGGGAATCTAATCAATTGAAGCACATGGTATCATGTAAGCACATGGTATCAACAAAGATTGGAACCAAGAGTCCAGCAGCACACAACCCTTATTCCAACAGAGTCCAACCAGCACCCCACATGTCTTCATATGTCTTTGCACCCCATATGTCTTCATATCTCTATGCTCCGTAGTATACCCTAATATACTTATGAGCCTTAAATTCAAGATCTTACACAGAGTCTAGTAACACATTATCCCAATTTTGACTGCACTTTACTAGCACCCCTTAGGTCCCCTCATCTCTATGTCCTTAAGGGCCCTACAATACCGCATACACTCATCTATCCCCTCTGTGATCTTTCACATTCCCTTATGTATTCTTCTACCAGGGGGAATAGAATGGAAGAGGGAGATTTAAATATACTGATATGTACCACATATGTACGATATTTTAATAAGTGACAAGTTCTTACATTCCAACCCATAGACCATGTAAGAGTCATTTGCGCAATATTAGCCATAAGAAATCTCTAACAGAATAACTTCAATGTAGACCTATTTGTTTTACTCTAAGATGTTTGAGCCATATGTTACAAACTGCTATGTGTAACTGGCCCTTTAAATGGAAAATTGCCCTGCTTCCCTGGATTTTGGAGAAGCCTATTTGCCAGCCTCCTTCCTCATGACTATGGCCCCTGGAAGATTGTGCCCCTGAGAACATATTAACTTTTATTGGGTGTGTATGGCCCTTTAAGAACCATCTGGGGACATATTGTGACTTTGATGAACAATGCCCCTTTAAGACTATGTCCCCAGACCTGTGAAATGACTTGTCCCTGGCTTTCTCCCACTTGGTTCAGTTTCATTGTGTGCCATTAAGAGTTAATTTTGTTCAATTCTAAATACAAGTTTGCTGAGATCAGCTCTAATTAGGTTTAGTGACTTTCCCATTGTCTAATCAGACTAGTATTGATAAGGTGGACTGCATTGTTTTCTTGTGTGTAATGTTATCTGCTGTTGTGGCCTGTCAAAGGGAGTGTCTCTCTATCTAATATCAAATGTGTGATGGGGGATTTTATGCCTCCCCCTGAGAGTGTCCTGTTTGCATGTAACCTCAATAAAAAGCAGGCTGTGTGCTCCAGCACATCAGACCTATGTTGACCCTCTAACTTGAAGCTTTGACTCATGTTTGTAGGATACAGCTTATATCACTACAGGGATTGCTATGTTTTTCATACTCCCTTAGCTACAGGGATTGCTACAGAAGGAAGAGGTTCACCTACTGGAGCCTGGTCGTAGGTCCAGGGCGCAGAGCAGACGGCGAGATACCAGCCCAGCAGCGGTGGTTCATAGAGTCTGCATTACTTATGGTGGCTACGCAGTAGTTAGAGTGTCTACGGTGCTGCTGCTCCTTTGGTGAGCGCTAGGAGCATCCTTTTCTACGGTCCAACTTCCAGCCAGCCTGTAGGCAACCGTAACATTTGGCGGCAGCGGTGGGATTGGCGTCCTAGCGCAAGGAGCAGCACCACAACAGCACTGGTATCGTAGGAGAGTTATTGAGGGCAACGCTAGCCACTGCGCAGCGTCCCTACCTACAGCAGCATGGAGCTGACAAGATACTGGTCAGAACCATGTGAAGAGCACCTCAACCGGATCCGTCGCTATGAGGGCGCGGATTTCGTTCCAGAGGTAAAGAGGCGGCTAGTCCGATATGGTCCAGACCCTACGCAGGAGGTAGTCAGTCGCATCATCCGGGAATTGGATACGGAGAACAAAGCGGCACGAGCCTTTGAGCGCCAACTGTGGAGTTTGGGGGTATGGACACCTGCTCTCCAGCGAGAAAATGAGTTACAGGGGGCAGAGACAGTTGGTCCTGTCCCCCAGCAGCAGAGGAATATGCAGGGAATTGTGAGCCCAGACTCCATTCCCCAGCGGCTGGAAGTATGTAAGGGAGAGGAGAGCAGCGACCTCCCTCCCCAGCGGCAGTATACTGTGCAGAGGGAAGAGACAACCAGTCTCCTTCCCCAACCAGAGATACCAGAGGCAGCAGGCCTCATAGACTGGTCCTGGGAGGACCCCCAGCAGGCAGGTGGAGATGGGACCGCAGTCTCTCTACCGGCCCTACAGGGATGCTGGGCAGGCGGCCCAGATCCCCAGCGACAGACCCAGCTACAGGGAGGGGAGAGCATCGACCTCCCTCCCCAGCCGGAGTGTGCCTTCCAGGGAGAGGAGACAACCGGTCTCTCTCCCCAGCCGCAGCATGTTCCACAGGAAGCGTAGAGCATCGACCTCCCTTCCCAACGGCCACCAGAGAATCAGGAGGAGGAGGTAAGCCAATCTCCCCCTCCCCAGCTAACTCCTAACTTGGGCCCAGGGTTAACAGTGGAGATGTTAACCCCCACTGACCCCCACGTTCCCTTTGCCACCGGGCAGGACTATGCCCCAATTACCCCAGCAGAAGCGCTGGCACCAGGGCAGAGTGCCGCTGGCCTCTGCCCCCCAAGTACCATCAGCTATTTGCCCAGCTGCGCCAGGAAGGCAGAGGATGCTACCCTTTCATCCTATAACCTGGAACCTACAGGCCAGTACTACTTATTGTGGGGGGGCTACTGTGCTGCTAATGTTTATTTGTGGGTGGGTTGCGAGACTAACTTAGGCACTGACCGACAGAAGGTCAGGTGCCTGGTTAGTCTCCCTCCAAAAGGGGAGATATGTTACAAACTGCTATGTGTAACTGGCCCTTTAAATTGAAAATTGCCCTGCTTCCCTGGATTTTGGAGAAGCCTATTTGCCAGCCTCCTTCCTCATGACTATGGCCCCTGGAAGATTGTGCCCCTGAGAACATATTAACTTTTATTGGGTGTGTATGGCCCTTTAAGAACCATCTGGGGACATATTGTGACTTTGATGAACAATGCCCCTTTAAGACTATGTCCCCAGACCTGTGAAATGACTTGTCCCTGGCTTTCTCCCACTTGGTTCAGTTTCATTGTGTGCCATTAAGAGTTAATTTTGTTCAATTCTAAATACAAGTTTGCTGGGATCAGCTCTAATTAGGTTTAGTGACTTTCCCATTGTCTAATCAGACTAGTATTGATAAGGTGGACTGCATTGTTTTCTTGTGTGTAATGTTATCTGCTGTTGTGGCCTGTCAAAGGGAGTGTCTCTCTATCTAATATCAAATGTGTGATGGGGGATTTTATGCCTCCCCCTGAGAGTGTCCTGTTTGCATGTAACCTCAATAAAAAGCAGGCTGTGTGCTCCAGCACATCAGACCTATGTTGACCCTCTAACTTGAAGCTTTGACTCATGTTTGTAGGATACAGCTTATATCACTACAGGGATTGCTATGTTTTTCATACTCCCTTAGCTACAGGGATTGCTACAGAAGGAAGAGGTTCACCTACTGGAGCCTGGTCGTAGGTCCAGGGCACAGAGCAGACGGCGAGATACCAGCCCAGCAGCGGTGGTTCAGAGAGTCTGCATTACTTATGGTGGCTACGCAGTAGTTAGAGTGTCTACGGTGCTGCTGCTCCTTTGGTGAGCGCTAGGAGCATCCTTTTCTACGGTCCAACTTCCAGCCAGCCTGGAGGCAACTGTAACACCATAGTACCACCGGAAATAGATATGGGCACATCACCGAGGCAAAACCACTGTCCCTCTGGGTAATGATGCAGAAAACCCAACTTCCGGTTTCACGCATCCTAACTTCCGGTTTGGCGCATAACTCTCAAACCGGAAGTAGAGGACACAGGTAAACATCCGGTTTATCGCAAATACCGGATGGGATCGAGCATGGCACACAGGATGGTCGTATAAGCATAACAGATGCCAGAGTCTTATTATACATGTATAAGCTGGCATTTTGGGTTGTAGCAAACATATGTTAACTTTCAGGAACTTTTGTGAACAGAGATACTATAACCGGTATAGGGATGAGACTTCCGGTTTAGTACTTCCGGGTTCAATAGTTAGTTTTGGCGCCAATTAAAGAGAAATCTGATTGGTAACATACAGGTATATAAGTCCTTGCTCACCTAACCATATATTAGTCTTGAGAAAGGCCCAAGCTGTGGGCCGAAACGCGTTGGCAACTATATGGTGAGCTATTTTTCATGATTTATTATTATCTAAACATTACTATACTATGTTATTTTTCTTCTGTTTTTAGGTTTTGAGGATTTCCCAGCCTTCTACTTTTTTTTTCATCATCATTTTTTTCACATTGTTATATCTATTTTTCTTTGCCTTGACATCAAGGATTTGAACTGTTTAACTATTGCACAATCTTGAGGATTTGAACTATTTATCGGAATCATTAACTATTATTTATTTTTGGATACAATTTCTATCAGGATCACCATAATGTCACCACCATCTGATTTTTATGGACACTAATTTGGAACTAATTTGAGTTTCATTTTTTGACTTTTGGGGACGTTTTCTAGGAATATATTTTTGTTTTCTTATTGTATTTATTTGTATTTTGTACTTTTTCAAACAAACTCCTTTTCCACTCACCATCTCACACATCACTCACTGTGTGATTTGTCATATATTTTTTACACATATATTTTTTTCACACAGGTTTATAAGTTTTATTTTTTAAGAATTTTTTGTTATCACTTTTTTGGAATCATTTTTTGATCAACACTAGTTTGTGTACACACTAGTACAATCTTTGATCACCTTCTTTTATAACCATTTTTTCCCCTTTTTTTCACATATGATACACACCACGTTGTGAATTTTTATTTGTATTTTCTCATATTATTTTTTTATATATTTCCCCCATACATGTCACACACATACACTCACCTGTGCCCTGCATCCCTCAGACACATCACACACATACACTCACCTGTACCCTGCATCCCTCAGACACATCACACACATACACTAACCTGTGCCCTGTATCCCCCATACATGTCACCCACATGATGTGTGTGACATGTATTTTTTTGTTATCACTTTTTTGGAATCATTTTTTGATCAACACTAGTTTGTGTACACACTAGTACAATCTGTGATCACCTTCTTTTATAACCATTTTTTCCCCTTTTTTTCCACATATGATACACACCACGTTGTGAATTTTTATTTGTATTTTCTCATATTTTTTTTTTTTATATATTTCTCTGCTTCTGTACAATTTGTATATTGCATCGATCAGACTAGTAGGAACCAACCTACCAGTGACTTGAACCATTTTCGGGTAGCCCTGTACCCAATGTTATAGAGGGTAGTTGAGTCCAACCACCTCTACGATTTACATACCCATATCAGTTCTAACAATATCGTAACTTTGTCTTGGAGGGACATATTCCCCCTGGTATTCAAACCTATATTTTAAGTGTTGTGTTTTTTAGAATTGTTTTTATAAATATATATATATATATATATATATATATATATATATATATATATATATATATGTTTTTATGTACCATGGATCCATGTTTAGTGATGTAATTTGTGTTTGTATTAAAATTGTGTTATTATTTTTATCCTTATCATTTTTTGCCATTATTAACCTTTGCAGTTAATCACAGGGATATAGCCCCCACATAAGATAGTGTGAATACATCCCTCACACACACACCAGACCTTGCCTTTGTTGGCGCTCCACTCTTAACTTATCTTCTATTAGTACTCTTCCCGTGGGCATTGGGGGCCCATTTTAGATAGGAGCTACAGGTCCTTCTAGCGCTGTGAGAATAATTCTCTGTGACACATCACACACATACACTAACCTGTGCCCTGCATCCCCCATACATGTCACACACATACACTCACATGTGCCCTGCATCCCTCAGACATATCACACACATACACTCACCTGTGCCCTGCATCCCCCCATACATGTCACACACATACACTCACCTGTGCCCTGCATCCCTCAGACACATCACACACATACACTCACCTGTGCTCTGCATCCCTCAGACACATCACACACATACACTAACCTATGCCCTGCATCCCCCATACATGTCACACACATACACTCACCTGTTGTAAAGTATCACCAACCAATTCTTTGATATGATACGTTAAATGTATAGTGATAGTGTGTAGCTATTTGTTACTACTTCATTCACACTTAACTTTGTGAGGAAGTTAACCCAAATAGCAGATTATGGTATAGAAGATTAAATCAGATCTTGACACAAATTCACAATGAGTTAATTTGTGTTAAACATTGATACAATCTCTCACAAATATTTTCAAGGACTGTTCATTTGGATTATTAAATCAGCATTAGCGTTTACCAGATTACTGGAGAGAAACTAATTCTTTTTCAGCTTGCAAATTATTTAACAGGAACGTTATAGAGGGAGAAAGTTCTCATTCAGATTTTGCAGAGAGTTACAATTAGAATAGTTTCAGAGACAATGTTAAATAACAGTTGTGAGGCAGACTTTAAGTAACTTGAAAAATGATACAGAGTTAA